>NW_017206687.1:0-4767 GCF_001704415.2 Capra hircus | reverse complement strand
GTGGATCAATGGGTTTGTGGCTTTCCCTCGAGGCTTTCCCCGAGGCTTTCCACGAGGCTTTCCCACGAGGCTTTCCACAGGGCTGTCCCACGTGCCACCGTGGTGTGAGTTGATCCTCGGCTTGAAAGTCGACGCAGTGCAGGGAAAACAGGTTTCCGTGAAATGGACTGAGACATCTGGGGACTCTGGGAATGGTGGCACGACCTGGAGTTCCTCCGCCTTTCCTGAGGAGAGCGCCTCCTCTTGAGATGTGACGGAACACCGGTATTCTATCCCGACCACGCAGTGAAAGGATCCCTCCTCTCGAGCTAGGAGGCGGAAACGGGGCTCCTCTGGATGTGGGCAGGCCTCTCGTGCTTCCTCTCGAGTGGAGACAGGTATGTCAGGGAACTTCTTGAGTTGCAGCAAGGACGTGAAGGACCCTTTGGAAGTTCCAGAGGTCAGGTGTGATAAGCCTTGAGTCGCCTCTGCGGAAATGGGCCTCATCTCGCCTGGAGGGGAGAACCTCCTGGATTTTCTCGAGTTGCGGCAGGTGCTCTCGACTTACGACAGGGACCTCAGAGACCCGCTCTGGTGGCCTCAGGAAACACCAGTCCCATGCGAGTTACTCAGGGCCCTCTCGGGGTTCCTCTCCGTCGATGCCAGGGCCTAAGACCTTGTGTGGAGTCGGTGCCGGAACCTGAGGATTCCTTTGCAGTGCTGACAAGGATCTTGGGGTACTTCTCCAGTCTCCCCACGGGAGTCAGTCCTCATCTCGAGTGGGGGCATGCACGTGCGCTTTCCTCCCGAGCTGTAGCAGCAGTGTCACGCTTCCCTTCGCGTGGATCAAGGTATCTGCGGCTTTCCCTCGAGGCTTTCCCACGAGTCTTTTCCACGAGGCTTTCCCACGAGACTTTCCCACAGGGCTGTCCCACGTGCCACCGTGGTGTGAGTCGATCCTCGGCTAGAAAGTCGAGGCAGTGCAGGGAAACAGGTTTCCGTGGAATGGACTGAGACATCTGGGGGACTCTGCGAATGGTGGCACGACACTGGAGTTCCTCTCGCCTTTCCTGTGGAGAGCGCCTCCTCTTGAATTGCGATGGGAACTCGGTGAATTCTTTCCAGACAACGCACGGAAAGGATCCCACCTCTGGAGCTAAGAGGCAGAAATGGGGCTCCTCTCTGGATGTGGGTGGGACTCTCGTGCTTCCTCTCGAGTGCAGACGGATATGTCGGAGAACTTCTTGAGTTGCAGCAAGGGTGTGAAGGACCCTTTGGAAGTTCCAGAGGTTAGGTGTGATTAGCCTTGAGACGCCTCAGCGGAAATGGGCCTCATCTCGCCTGGGAGGGGAGAACCTCCTGGATTTTCTCGAGTTGCGGCAGGTGCTCTCGACTTACGACTGGGACCTCAGGGACCCGCTCTGGTGGCCTCAGGAAAGGCCAGTCCCCATGCGAGTTGTTCGGGGCCTCTCGGGATTCCTCTCCCGTCGATGCTGGGGCCTAAGATCTTGTGTGGAGTCAGTGAGGGAACCTGAGGATTCCTCTCCAGTGCCGACATGGATCTTGGGGTACTTTTGGAGTCTCACCAGGGCAGTCAGTCCTCGTCTCGAGTGGGGTCCTGCTCGTGCGCTTTCCTCCCGAGCTGTAGCAGCACTGTCGCGCTTCCCTTAGCGTGGATCAAGGTATCTGTGTCTTTCCCTCGAGGCTTTCCCACGAGGCTTTCCCACAGGGCTGTCCCACGTGCCACGGTGGTGTGAGTTGATCCTCGGCTTGAAAGTCGATGCAGTTCAGGGAAAACAGTTTTCCCTGGAATGGACTGAGACATTCAGGGGACTCTGGGAATGGTGGCACGACACTGGAGTTCCTCTCGCCTTTCCTGTGGAGAGCGCTCCTCTTGAGATGCAACGGGAACGCAGGGAATTCTTTCCCGACCACGCAGGGAAAGGATCCCTCCTCTCGAGCTAGGAGGCGGAAACGGGGCTCCTCTGGATGTGGGCGGGACTCTCGTGCTTCCTCTCGAGTGGAGACGGCTATGTCGGAGAACTTCTTGAGTTGCAGCAAGGGTGTGAAGGACCCTTTGGAAGTTCCAGATGTTAGATGTGATTAGCCTCGAGACGCCTCAGCGGAAATGGGCCTCATCTCGCCTGCAGGGGAGAACCTCCTGGATGTTCTCGAGTTGCGGCAGGTGCTCTCGACTTACGACGGGGCCCTCAGGGCCCCGCTCTGGTGGCCTCAGGAAAGGCCAGTTCCCTTGCGAGTTGCTCGGGGCCTCTCGGGATTCCTCTCCCGTCGATGCCGGGGCCTAAGACCTTGTGTGGAATCGGTGCCGAAACCTGAGGATTCGTCTCCAGTGCTGACATGGATCTTGGCGTACTTCTGGAGTCTCCCCAGGGGAGTCAGTCGTCGTTTCGAGTGGGGGCATGCACGTGTGCTTTACTCCCGAGCTGTGCCAGCAGTGTCACGCTTCCCTTCTCGTGGATCAAGGGACCTGTGGCTTTCCCTGGAGGCTTTCCCACGAGGCTTTCCAAGAGGCTTTCCCACAGGGCTGTCCCACGTGCCAACGTGGTGTGAGTCGATGCTCGGCTTGAAAGTCGAGGCAGTGCAGGGAAAACAGGTTTCCCTGGAATGGACTGAGACATCTGGGGGACTCAGGTAATGGTGTCACGACCCTGGAGTTCCCCTCGTCTTTCCTGTCGAGAGCGCCTCCTCTTGAGATGCGACCGGAACGCCGGGAATTCTTTCCCGAACACGCAGGGAAAGGATCCCTCCTCTCGAGCTAAGAGGCGGAAACGGGTCTCCTCTGGATGTGAGCGGGACTCTCGTGCTTCCTCTCAAATGGAGACGTGTATGTCGGGGAACTTCTTGAGTTGCAGCAAGGGTGTGAAGGACCCTTTGGAAGTTCCAGATGTTAGATGTGATTAGCCTCGAGACGCCTCAGCGGAAATGGGCCTCATCTCGCCTGGAGGGGAGAACCTCCTGGATGTTCTCGAGTTGCGGCAGGTGCTCTCGTCTTAAGACGGGGACCTCAGGGACCCGATCTGGTGGCCTCAGGAAAGGCCAGTCCCCATGCCAGTTGCTCGGGGCCTCTCGGGATTCCTCTCCCGTCGATGCCGGGGCCTAAGACCTTGTGTGGAGTCGGTGCCGGAACCTGAGGATTCCTCTCCAATGCTGACATGGATCTTCGGGTACTTCTGGAGTCTCCCCATGGAGTCAGTCCTCGTCTCGAGTGGGGGCATGCACGTGCGCTTTCCTCCCGAGCTGTAGCAGCAGTGTCACTCTTACCTACGCGTGGATCAAGGGATCTGTGGCTTTCCCTCGAGGCTTTCCACGAGGCTTTCCCACGAGGCTTTCCCACAGGGCTGTCCAACGTGCCATCGTGGTGTGAGTCCATCCTCGGCTTGAAAGTCGAGGCAGTGCAGGGAAAACAGGTTTCCCTGGAATGGACTGAGACATCTGGGGGATTCTGGGAATGGGGCCTGATACTGGAGTTCCTCTCGCCTTTCCTGTGGAGAGCGCCTACTCTTGAGATGAGACGGGAACGCTAGGAATTCTTTCCCGACCACGCAGGGAAAGGATGCCTCCTCTCGAGCTAGCAGGTGGAAACGGAGCCACTCTGGATATGGGCGGGACCCTCGGGTTCCTCTTGAGTGGAGACGGGTATGTCAGGGAACTTCTTGAGTTGCAGCAAGGGTGTGAAGGACCCTTTGGAAGTTCCAGAGTTTAAGTGTGATTACCCTCTTGTTGCCTCAGCGGAAATGGGCCTCATGTCGGCTGGAGGGGAGAACATCCTGGATTTTCTCGAGTTGCGGCAGGTGCTCTCGACTTACGATGGGGTCCTCAGGGACCCGCTCTGGTGGCCTCAGGAAAGGCCAGTCCCCATGCGAGTTGCACGGGGCCTCTCGGGATTCCTCTCCTGTCGATGCCGGGGCCTAAGATCTTTGTGTGGAGTCGGTGCCGGAACCTGAATATTCCTCTCCAGTGCTGACATGGATCTTGGGGTACTTCTGGAGTCTCCCAGGGCAGTCAGTCCTCTACTCAAGTGGGGGCATGCACGTGCGCTTTCCTCCCGAGCTGTAACAGCAGAGTCACGCTTCCCTTCGCGTGAACAACGGATCTGTGGCTTTCCCTCGAGGCTTTCCCAAGAGGCTATCCTCGAGGCTTTCCCAGCAGGGGTGTCCCACGTGCCACCGTGGTGTGAGTCGATCCTCGCTTGAAAGTCGAGGCAGTGCAGGGAAAACAGGTTTCCCTGGAATGGACTGAGACATCCAGGGGACTCTGGGAATGGTGGCACGACCCTGGAGTTCCTCTCACGTTTCCGGTGGAGAGCGCCTCCTCTTGAGATGCGACTGGAACGCCGGGAGTTCTTTCCCGACCACGCAGGGAAAGGATCCTCCTCTCGGGCTAGGAGCTGGAATCGGGGATCCCTCTGGATGTTGGCGGGACTCTCCTGCTTCCTCTCGAGTGCAGACGGGTATGTCGGGGAACTTCTAGAGTTGCAGCAAGGGTGTGAAGGACCCTTTGGAAGTTCCAGAGGTACGGTGTGATTAGCCTCGAGATACCTGAGCGGAAATAGGTCTCAGCTCGCCTGGAGGGAAGAACCTCCTGGATTTTCTCGAGTTGCGGCAGGTGCTCTCGACTTACGACGGGGACCTCAGGGACCCGCTCTGGTGGCCTCAGGAAAGGCCAGTCCCCATGCGAGTTGCTCTGGGGCCTCTCGGGATTCCTCTCCCGTTGATGCAGGGGCCTAAGACCTTGTGTGGAGTCGGTGCCGGAACCTGAGGATTCCTC
>NW_017206686.1:0-4768 GCF_001704415.2 Capra hircus | reverse complement strand
ACTTCAAGCCGAGGATCGACCTCACACCACGGTGGCAGCGTGAGACAACGTGGGAACAGCTCTCGTGGGAAAGCGCCTATGGGAAAGCCTCCGTGGGAAAGCCTCGTGGGAAAGCCTCGTGGGAAAGCCACAGATCAATGATCGCACGGCGAATTGTAAGCGTGGCACTGCTTCTACAGCTGGGTGTCCAGACAGTGCAGGGGAAAACAGGTTTCCCTGGAATGGACTGAGACATCTGGGGACTATGGGAATGGTGGCACGACCCTGGAGTTCCTCTCCATTTCCTGTTGAGAGCGCCTCCTCTTGAGATGCGACAGGAACGCCGGGAATTCTTTCCCGACCACGCAGAGAAATGATCCCTCCTCTCGAGGTAGGAGGCAGAAACGGGGCTCCTCTGGATGTGGGCGGGACTCTCGTGCTCCTCTCGAGTGGAGACGGGTATGTCGGGGAACTGCTTGAGTTGCAGCAAGGGTGTGAAGGACCCTTTGGAAGTTCCAGAGGTTAGGTGTGATTAGCTCGAGACGCCTCAGCGGAAATGGGCCTCATCTCGCCCTGGAGGAGAGAATCTCCTGGATTTTCTCGAGTTGCAGCATGTGCACTCGACTTATGAAGGGGTCCTCAGGGACCGGCTCTGGTGGACTCAGGAAAGGCCAGTCCCCATGATAGTTGCTTGGGGGCCTCTCGGATTCCTCTCCGTCGATGCCAGGGCCTAAGACCTTGTGTGGAGTCGGTGCCGGAACCTGAGGGTTCCTCTCCAGTGCTAACATGGGTCTTGGGGAATTTCTGGAGTCTCCCCAGGGGAGTCAGTCCTCGTCTCGAGTGGGGGCATGTACCTGCGCTTTCCTCCCGAGCTGTAGCAGCAGTGTCACGCTTCCCTTCGCGTGATCAAGGGATCTGTGGCTTTCCCTCGAGGCTTTCCTCCTCGAGGCTTTCCAACAGGGCTGTCCCTCGTGCCACCGTGGTGTGAGTTGATCCTCGGCTTGAAATTCGAGGCAGTGCCGGGAAAACAGGTTTCCCTGGAATGGACTGAGTCATCTGGGGGACTCTGTGAATGGTGACACGACCCTGGAGTTCCTCTCGCCTTTCCTGCGGAGAGCGCCTCCTCTTGAGATGCGACGGGAATGCCGGGAATTCTTTCCCGAACACGCAGGGAAAGGATCCCTCCTCTCGAGCTAGTTGGCGGAATAGGGGCTCCTCTGGATGTGGGCGGGACTCTCGTGCTTCCTCTCGTGTGGAGACGGGTATGTCGGGGAACTTCTTGAGTTGCAGCAAGGGTGTGAAGGACCCTTTGGAAGTTCCAGAGGTTAGTTATGATTAGCCCGAGATGCCTCAGCGGAAATGTGCCTCATCTCGCCTGCAGGGGAAAACCTCCTGGATTTTCTCGAGTTACGGCAGGTGCACTCGACTTACGACGGGGACCTCAGGGACGCGCTCTGGTGGCCTCAGGAAAGGCCAGTCCCCATGGGAGTTGCCCAGGGGCCTCTCGGGATTCCTCACCCGTCGATGCCGGGCCTAAGACCTTGTGTGGAGTCGGTGCCGGAACCTGAGGTCTCCTCTCCAGTGCTGACATGAATCTTGGGGTACTTTTGGAGTCTCCCCAGGGGAGTCAGTCCTCGTCTCGAGTGGGGGCATGCACGTGCGCTTTCCTCCCGAGCTGTAGCAGCAGTGTCACGCTTCCCTTCGCGTGGATCAAGGGATCTGTCGCTTTCCCTCGAGGCTTTCCCACGAGGCTTTCCCACGAGGCTTTCCCACAGGGCTGTCCCACGTGCCACCGTGGTGTGAATGCATCTTCGGCTTGAAAGTGAAGGCAGTGCAGGGAAAACAGGGTTTCCCTGGAATGGACTGAGACATCTGGGGGACTCTGGGAATGGTGGCATGACCTGGAGTTCCTCTCGCCTTTCCTGTGGAGAGCGCCTACTCTTGAGGTGCGACGTGAACGCCGGGAATTCTTTCCCGACCACGCAGGGAAAGGATCCCTCCTCTCGAGCTAGGAGGCGGAAACGGGGCTCCTTTGGATATGGGCGGGACTCTCGTGCTTCCTCTCGAGTGGAGACTGGTACGTCGGGGAACTTCTTGAGTTGCAGCAAGGGTGTGAAGGACCCTTTGGAAGTTCCAGAGGTTAGGTGTGATTAGCCTTGAGACGCCTCAGCGGAAATGGGCCTCATCTCGCCTGGAGGTGAGAACCTCCTGGATTTTCTCGAGTTGCGGCACATGCTCTCGACTTACGACGGGAACCTCAGGGTCCCGCTCTGGTGGCCTCAGGAATGGCCAGTCCCCCATGATAGTTGCTTGGGGGCCTCTCGGATTCCTCTCCCGTCGATGCCAGGGCCTAAGACCTTTTGTGGAGTCGGTGCCGGAACCTGAGTATTCCACTCCAGTGCTGACATGGATCTTGGGGACTTCTGGAGTCTCGCCAGGGGAGACAGTCCTCCTCTCGAGTGGCGGTAGGGCACGTGCGCTTTCCTCCCGAGCTGTAGCAGCAGTGTCACGCTTCCCTTCGCGTGGATCAACGGATCTTTGGCTTCCCTCGAGGCTTTCCCACGAGGCTTTCACACGAGGCTTTCCCACAGGGCTGTCCCACGTGCCACCGTGGTGTGAGTCGATCCTCGGATTGAAAGTCGAGGCAGTGCAGGGAAAAACAGGTTTCCCTGGAATGGACTGAGACATCCAGGGGACTCTGGGAACGGTGGCACGACCCTGGAGTTCCTCTTCCCTTTCCTGTGGAGAGTGCTCCTCTTGAGATACAACGGGAATGCCGGGAATTCTTTCCGGACCACGCAGTGAAAGGATCCCTCCTCTTGAGCTAGGAGGCGGGAAACGGAGCTCCTCTGGATGTGGGCGGGACTCTCGTGCTTCCTCTCGAGTGGAGACGGGTATGTCGGGGATCTTCTTGAATTGCAGCAAGGGTTTGAAGGATCCTTTGGAAGTTCCAGAGGTTCGGTGTGATTTAGCCTCGAGGCGCCTCAGGCAAATGGGCCTCATCTCGCCTGGATGGGAGAACCTCCTGGATTTTTCTCGAGTTGCGGAAGGTGCTCTCGACTTACGATTGGGACCTCAGAGACCCGCTCTGGTTTCCTCAGGAAAGGCCAGTCCCCATGCGAGTTGTTTGGGGCATCTCGGAATTCCTCTCCCGTCGATGCCGGCGCCTTATACCTTGTGTGGAGTCGGTGCCGGAACCTGAGAATAACTCTCCAGTGCTTACATGGTTCTTGGGGTACTTCTGGAGTCTCCCAGGTGAGTCAGTCCTCATCTCTAGTGGGGGCATGCATGTGCACTTTCCTCCAGAGCTGTAGCAGCAGTGTCACGCTTCCCTTCTCGAGGATCCAGGGATCTGTGGCTTTATCTGGAGGCTTTCCCACGATGCTTTTCATGAGGATTTCCCACAGGGCTGTCCCACGTGCCACCGTGGTGTGAGTCGTTCCTCGGATTGAAAGTCGAGGCAGTGCAGGGAAAACAGGTTTCCCTGGAATGGACTGAGACATCTGGGGGACTCTGGGGAATGGTGGTGGCACCACCCTGGAGTTCCTCTCGCCTTTCCTGTGGAGAGCACCTCCCCTTGAGATGTGACGGAAACGCCGGGAATTCTTTCCCGACCACGCAGGGAAAGGATCCCTCCTCTCGAGCTAGGAGGCGGAAACGAGGCTCCTCTGGATGTGGGCGGGACTCTCGTGCTTCCTCTCGAGTGGAGACGGGTATGTCAGGGATCTTCTTGAATTGCAGCAAGTGTGTGAAGGACCCTTTGGAAGTTCCAGAGGTTAGGTGTGATAAGACTCGAGACGCCTCAGCGGAAATGGGCCTCATCTCGCCTGGAGGGGAGAACCTCCTGGATTTTCTCGAGTTGCCGCAGGTGCCCTTGGCTTACGACGGGGACCTCAGGGACCCGCTCTAGTGCCCTCAGGAAAGGCCCGTCCCCATGCGAGTTGCTCGTGGGCCTCTACTGATTCCTCTCCCGTCTACTCCGGAGCCTGAGACCTTGTGTGGAGTCGGTGCCGGAACCTGAGGATTCCTCTCCAGTTCTGACATGGATCTTGGGGTACTTCTGGAGTCTCCCAGGGGAGTCAGTCCTCGTCGCAAGTGTGGCGTGCCCGTGCGCTTTCCTCCGAGCTTTAGCAGCAGTGTCACGCTTCCCTTTGCGTGGATCCAGGGATCTGTGGCTTTCTCTGTATGCTTTCCCACGAGGCTTTCCCACTAGGCTTTTCACAGGGCTTTACCACGTGCCACCGAGGTCTGAGTCGATCCTCGGCTTGAAAGTCGAGTCATTGCGGGGAAAACAGGTTTCCCTGGAATCGACTGAGACATCTGGGGGCTCTGGGAATGGTGGCATGACCCTGGAGTTCCTCTCGCCTTTGCTGTGGAGAGCTCCTCTCTTGAGATGGGACGGGAACGCCGGGAATTCTTTCCCGACCACGCAGGGAAATATCCCTCCTCTCGAGCTAGGAGGCGGAAACGGGGCTCCTCTGGATGTGGCGGGACTCTCATGCTTCCTCTCGAGTGGAGACGCGTGTGTCGGGGAACTTCTTGAGTTGAAGCAAGGGTGTGAAGGGACCCTTTGGAAGTTCCAGAGGTTAGGTGTGATTAGCCTCGAGACGCCTCAGCGGAAATGGGCCTCATCTCGCCTGGAGGGGAGAACCTCCTGGATATTCTCGAGTTGCTGCAGGTGCTCTCGACTTATGACGGAGACCTCAGGGTCCCGCTCTGGTGGCCTCAGGAAAGGCCATTCCCCATGCAAGTTGCTCGGGGCCTCTCGAGATTCCTCTCCCGTCGATCC
>NW_017206685.1:0-4768 GCF_001704415.2 Capra hircus | reverse complement strand
GGAGGAAAGCGCACGTGCATGCCCCACTCGAGACGAGGACTTACGCCTCTGGGGAGACTCCAGAAGTCCCGGAAGATCCATGTCGGCACTTGGAGAGGAATCCTCAGGTTCCGGCACTGACTCCACACAAGGTCTTAGGCCCGGCATCGACGGGGAGAGAATCCGAGAAGGCCGCGCAACTCGCATGGGGACTGGCCTTTCCTGAGGCCACCAGAGTGGGTCCCTGAGGTCCCCGTCGTAAGTCGAGAGCACTGCCGCAACTCGAGAAAATCCAGGAGGTTCTCCCCTCAAGCGACATGAAGCCCATTTCCGCTGGGGATCTCGAGGCTAATCACACCTTACCTCTGGAACTTCCAAAGGGTCCTTCACACCCTTGCTGCAACTCAAGAAGTTCCGCGACATACCGTCACCACTCGAGAGGAAGCAGGAAAGTGCCGCCCACATCAAGAGGAGCCACGTTTCCGCCTCCTAACTCGAGAGGTTTGATCCTTTCCCTGCGTGTGGTGGGAAAGAATTCGCGGCGTTCCCGTCGCATCTCAAGAGGAGGCGCTCTCCAGAGGAAAAGCGAGAGGAACTCCAGGTTCGTGCCACCATTGCCAGAGCCCAGATGTCTCAGTCCATTCCAGGGAACCTGGTTTCCCTGCACTGCCTCGACTTTCAAGCCGAGGATCGACTCACACCACTGGTGGCCGTGGGAAAGCCTGTGGGAAAGTGAAAGTCTAGAGGGAAAGCCACAGATCCCTTGATCCACGAAAAGGGAAGCGTGACACTGCTGCTACAGCTCGGGAGGAAAGCGCACGTGCATGCCCCCACTCGAGACGAGGACTTACGCCTCTGGGGAGACTACAGAAGTCCCCGAAGATCCATGTCGGCACTGGAGAGGAATCCTCAGGTTCCGGCACTGACTCCACACAAGGTCTTAGGCCCCGGCATCGACGGGAGAGGAATCCCGAGAGGCCCCGAGCAACTCGCATGGGGACTGGCCTTTCCTGAGGCCACCAGAGTGGGTCCCTGAGGTCCCCGTCGTAAGTCGAGAGCACCTGCCGCAACTCGAGAAAATCCAGGAGGTTCTCCCCTCCAGGCGACATGAGGCCCATTTCCGCTGAGGTATCTCGAGGCTAATCACACCTTACCTCTGGAACTTCCAAAGGGTCCTTCACACCCTTGCTGCAACTCAAGAAGTACCCCGACATACCCGTCTCCACTCGAGAGGAAGCAGGAAAGTGCCGCCCACATCAAGAGGAGCCACGTTTCCGCCTCCTAGCTCGAGAGGTTTGATCCTTTCCCTGCGTGGTGGGGGAAGAATTCGCGGCGTTCCCGTCCATCTCAAGAGGAGGCGCTCTCCAGAGGAAAAGCGAGAGGAACTCCAGGTTCGTGCCACCATTGCCAGAGTCCCCCAGATGTCTCAGTCCATTCCAGGGAACCTGGTTTCCCTGCACTGCCTCGACTTACAAGCCGAGGATCGACTCACACCACAGTGCACGTGGGGCAGCCCTGTGGGAAAGCCTCGTGGGAAAGCCTCGATGGAAATCCACAGATCCCTTGATCCACGCGAAGGGAAGCGTGACACTGCTGCTAAAGCTCGGGAGGAAAGCGCACGTGCATGGCCCCACTCGAGACGAGGACTGACACCCCTGGGGGAGACTCCAGAAGTACCCCAAGATCCATGTCAGCACTGGAGAGGAATCCTCAGGTTCTGGCACCGACTCCACACAAGGTCTTAGGCCCCTGCATTCACGTGAGAGGAATCCCGAGAGGCCCCAGAACAACTTGCATGGGGACTGATCTGTCCTGAGGCCACCACAGTGGGTCCCTGCGGTCCCTGTCGAAAGTCGAGAGCACCTGCTGCAACTCGAGAAAATCCAGGAGGTTCTCCTCTCCAGGCGAGCTGATTCCCATTTCCGCTGAGGTATCTCGAGGCTAATCACACCCTTACCTCTGGAACTTCCAAAGAGTCCTTCACACCCTTACTGCAACTCAAGAAGTACCCCGACATACCCGTCTCCACTCAAGAGGAAGCACGAGAGTCCCGCCCACATCCAGAGGAGCCCCGTTTCCGCCTCCTAGCTCCAGAGCAGGGATCCTTTCCCTCCGTGGTCGGGATAGAATTCCCGGTGTTCCCGTCACATCTCAAGAGGAGGCGGGCTCCACAGGAAAGGCGAGAGGAACTCCACGGACGAGCCACCATTCCCAGAATCCTCTGGAAGTCTCAGTCCATTCCAGGGAAACCTGTTTTCCCTGCACTGCGTCGACTTTCAAGCCGAGGATCGAATCACACCACGGTGGCACGTGGGACAGCCCTGTGGGAAAGCCTCGTGGGGAAGCCTTGAGGGAAAGACACAGATCCCTTGATCCAGGCGAAGGGAAGCGCGACACTGCTGCTACAGCTCGGGGAGGAAAGCGCACGTGCATGCCCCGACTCGAGACGAGGACTGACTGCCCTGGGGAGACTCCAGAAGTACCCTAAGATCCATGTCTGCACTGGAGAGAAAACCTCAGGTTCCGGCACTGAGTCCACAGAAGGTCTTAGGCCCCAGCATGGACGGAGAAGAATCCCGAGAGGCCCTCGAGCAACTCGCATGGGGACTGGCCTTTCCTGAGGCCACGAGAGCGGGTCCCTGAAGTCCCCATCGGTAAGTCGAGAGCACCTGCCCGCAACTCGAGAAAATCCAGGAGCTTCTCCCCTCCAGGCTCGATGAGGACTATTTCCGCTGAGGCAACTAGAGTCTAATCACACCTAAACTCTGGAACTTCCAAAGGGTCCTTCACACCCTTGCTGGCAACTCAAGAAGTTCCCCGACATACCCATCTCCACTCGAGAGGAAGCACGAGAGTCCCGACCCACATCCAGAGGAGCCCCGTTTCCACCTCCTAGCTCGAGAGGAGGGATCCTTTCCCTGCGTGCTCGGGAAAAGTTTCCTGGTGTTCCCGTCGCATCTCAAGAGGAGGCGCTCTCCACAGGAAAGGCGAGAGGAACTCCAGGGTCGTGCCACCATTCCCAGAGTCCCCTAGATATCTCAGTCCATTCCAGGGAAACCTGTATTCCCTGCACTGCCTCGACTTTCAATCCGAGGATCGACTCACACCACGGTGGCACGTGGGACAGCCCTGTGGGAAAGCCTCTGTGGGAAAGCCTCAAGGGAATGCGACAGATCCCTGTTTCCACGCGAAGGGAAGCGTTAACACTGCTGCTACAGCTCGGGAGGAAAGTGCACTTGCATGCCCAACACGAGACGAGGACTGACTCCCTGGGAGACTCCAGAAGTACCCCAAGATCCATGTCAGCATGGAGAGGAATCCTCACGTTCCGGTACCCACTCCACACAAGGTCTTAGGCCCGGCATCGAAGGGAGAAGAGTCCCGAGAGGCCCCCGAGCAACTCGCATGGGGAATGGCCTTTACTGCGGCTACCAGAGCGGGTCCCTGAGGTCCCCGTCGTAAGTCGAGAGCACCTGCCGCAACTCGAGAAAATCCAGGAGGTTCTCCCCTCCAGGCGAGATGAGGCTCATTCCGCTGAGGCGTCTTGAGGCTAATCATACCTAACCTCTGGAACTTCGAAAGGGTCTTTCACACCCTTGCTGCAACTCAAGACGTTCCCCGACATACCCGTCTCCTCTCGAGAGGAAGCACGAGAATCTCACCCACATCCACAGTAGCCCCATTTCCGCCTCCTAGCTCGAGAGGAGGGATCCATTCCCTGCGTGCTCGGGAAAGAATTCAGGGCGTTTCCGTCGCATCTCAAGAGGAGGCGCTCTCCACAGGCAAGGCGAGAGGAACTCCAGGGTCCTACCACCATTCCCAGAGTCCCCCAGATGTCTCCGTCCATTCCAGGGAAACCTGTTTTCCCTGCACTGCCTCGACTTTCAAGCCGAGGATCGACTCACACCACGGTGGAACGTGGGACAGCCTGTGGGAAAGCCTTGTGGGAAAGCCTCGTGGACCGCCCTTGGGAAAGCCTCGTGGGAAAGACTCGTGGGAAAGCCACGAGGGAAAGCCACAGATCCCTTGATCCACGCGAAGGGAAGCACGACACTGCTGCTAGAGCTCGGAGGAAAGCACACGTGCATGCCCCCACTCGAGACGAGGACTGACTACCCTGGGGAGACACCAGAAGTACCCCAAGATCCATGTCTGCACTGGAGAGGAATCCTCAGGTTCCGGCACCGATTCCACACAAGATCTTTGGCCCCGGCATCGACGGGAGAGGAATCCCGAGAGGCCTGCGAGCTACTCGCATGGGGACTGGCCTTTCCTGAGGCCACCAGAGCGGGTCCCTGAGGTCCCCGTCGTAAGTCGAGAGCACCTGCCGCAACTCGAGAACATCCAGGCGGTTCTCCCTCCAGGCGAGATGAGGCATTTCCGCTAAGGCGTCTCGAGGCTAATCACACCTAACCTCTGGAATTTCCAAAGGGTACTTCACACCCTTGCTGCAACTCAAGAAGATCCCCGACATACCCATCTCCACTCGAGAGGAAGCACGAGAGTCCCGCCCACATCCAGAGGAGCCCCGTTTCTGCCTCCTAGCTCGAGAGGAGGGATCCTTTCCCTGCGTGGGGGAAAGAATTCCCGGTGTTCCCGTCGCATCTTAAGAGGAGGCGCTCTCCACAGGAAAGGCGAGAGGAACTCCAGGGTCGTGAAGCATTCTCAGAGTCCCCCAGATGTCTCAGTCCATTCCAGGGAATCCTGTTTTCCCTGCAATGCCTCGACTTTCAAGCCGAGGATCGACTCACACCACGGGTGGCACGTGGGACAGCCTGGCAAGCCTCGT
>NW_017206684.1:0-18307 GCF_001704415.2 Capra hircus | reverse complement strand
GAGGTTGCAAAGCACAAACAAGTGGCCGGGTATTCTTCCCCGAAGGAGGCTCTCTTTCCCCACATCCTGCGAACACCCTTTCCCAGCCTCCTGGAAAAGCGCTTCTTGCAGTTCCTTTCAGAAAATCCTATGGACGGAGAAGCCTGGTAGGCTGCAGTCCGTGGGGTCGCTGAGGGTCGGACACGACTGAGCGACTGCACTTTCATTTTCACTTTCATGCATTGGAGAAGGCAATGGCAACCCACTTACTGTTCTTGCCTGGAGAATCCCAGGGACGGGGGAGCCTAGTGGGCTACCGTCTATGGCGTCGCACAGAGTCGAACACGACTGAAGCAACTTAGCAGCAGCAGCAGCAGCAGTTCCTTTCTTAGGGGCAGTTATCCCTGAGATTGGGACCTGGAAAGGCAGAGCCACCTCCACACACACGTCTTTTCTGTCCCCTTTCCTCTGGAGGAGAGCTCTAGTGAGCCTAGGTCTGTCAGGAAAATTCTTGGCTTTGACGGGATCCCACCCAGTGTGTGAACCTGCATACCCGACCTAGGGGCCACAGGCACCTGTTTTGCTCGAGTGGGTCCTGGAGGGGTGCAGGATTTTTGGAGCTTAAAAATCCATCCAATTTGTCTTTTTTTTTTTACCTCGGAGAGAACGAGTTTGCTCCACCTCCACCCTTTGGCAGTGTGGAGGGAAGAGGGCACCACCCTCTCCCAAAGGGGACATAGGGCCTACCAGGAGAGAAAGGCCCCTTGAGGAGCTGAGCCCAGGTAGGCAGCCAGTGATGTCAAGCACACTCCCGCTGCTTGCTTCTTCATGGGCACTCCCACGATCTGCTAGGAATGTCTTTGCAAGGATCTCAAAGGGAAGGGGAGATACATGGCCCTGTCTCTGGAACTTCAGTCCTCTGAGCAGATCTGGAGGTCTTGAGTTGTATAAGCAAACCTGTTCCTTCCAAATAGAGGCTTGCAAACACACCCCCGGTGGTTGCCTCTTCTTCCCCGAAGAAGTCTTTCTTTCCCCAAATGCTGCGAACTCCCTGTCCCAACCTCCAAGAATAGCACTTCTTGCCATTCCTTTCTTAGAGGCAGTTATCCCTGAGCTTGGGGCCGTAGGGAGTAGCCCCACACTCACAGGGAAAGGCAAAGACTCCTCCATACATCTCCTCTATCCCCTTTGCTCTGGAGGAGAGCTCTAGTGAGCCTAGGTCTTTCAGGAAAATTCTTGGCTTGGACAGGATCTCACCCTGTTTGTGAACCTGCATACCCAACCAGGGGCCACAGAGCACCTGTTTCAGTAAAGTGGGCCCTGAAAGGGTGCAGCCTAGCAAGAGCTTGAAAATCCATTCAATTGCTGTTTTTGTACCTCTGACAGAGCGAGCTTGGCTCCACCCTTTGGCAGTGAGGAGAAAAGAGGCATGACACCCTCCCCAAGGGGACATGGGGCCTACTTCGAGAGGAAAGGCCCCTTGTGGAGCTGAGGCCAGGAAGGCACACAGTCGTGTCAAACACACTCCCACTGCTTGCTTCTTCAGGGGCACTCCCGCTATCAGCTAGGAATGTCTTTGCAATGATCACAAAGGGAAGGGGAGATACAGGGCCCTGCTTCTGGACCTCCGGTGCTATGAGCAAATCTCGGGGTCTCCCGTTGTTGGTCAAGGTCAAGGTCAAGTTCAAGTTCAAGGTCAAGTTCAAGTTCAAAGGTCAAAGTCAAGTTCAAGGTCAAGTTCAAGTTCAAGTTCAAGCTCAAGATCAAGGTGAAGTTTAAGTTCAAGTTCAAGGTCAACTTCAAGGTCAAGGTCAAGTTCAGGGTCAAGTCCAAGGTCAAGGTCAAGGTCAAGTTCAAGGTCAAGCCCAAGTTCAAGGTCAAGGTCAAGGTCAAGTTCAAGGTCAAGTTCAAGTTCAAGGGCAGGGCAAGGCCAAGCCCAAGACCAAGGCAAGGGCAACGGCAACGCCAAGGGCAAGGCCAAGGCCCAGGCCAAGGCAAAGGCCAAGGCCACCAAAGCGACGCCCAAACCCCGTAACGCCTGACAAAAGGCAGAAGCCACTAGGCCCCTGTGCAGAGGAAGCCACTGAAGGCAGCAAGGCCACAGAGCTCCCCGACTCCCATTCCCACATGAAGATGTGAGGATAAAGGGCCTCATCCCAGCAAAGCACCCGCTCCCACCACCCCCCAACCCCGGTCCCCGCCCCCCGCAGCACGCCCCCTGAAACAACACTGTCTTCCCAGAAAAGAGAACGGAGAAGCCATGTGTGTGCCAAAGGAGCAAGATGAACGAACGATGCCACGCCCTCCGAATTTGGGCACACCTGACGCCTCGGAACCCTGGGCCTGGCCGATGGGTCCCAGCCGTTCTCGGGTGGGAGGGGGGTCAACACATTGGCCGAGAGCCCTTGCCCAGGCCACCCGCAAATCCCCTGAGATGTGATCCGACCACAGGGACCGAGGGCAAACGTACTGCTTGAGGTGCTGGAGGAGCCGGACGAAGCCATGGTGGGAGAGGCACACGGGCACGCTGCAGACTGCTGGCCGAGTGGGCGGGGACCCAGCAGCTCAGGACTCTGGAGAACGGGAGGCGTCTCCGCCACCATTGACGTCAATAGGGTTTGGGTGGGTAGATGGAGGGGGCCGCCCCTGGCCTCTTTCCAAGCAGAGACCCTGGACGGAGTCCCGTGGAGCGAGTGGGCTTTTCCCGGGCACGGCTGTGCCCTGGACCGCCAAGATCCCCGTTGG
The DNA here is from genome assembly GCF_001704415.2 of Capra hircus. NCBI lineage: Eukaryota > Metazoa > Chordata > Mammalia > Artiodactyla > Bovidae > Capra > Capra hircus. Next base: position 15,583 of record NW_017206684.1, on the reverse strand, counting down.
GGTGGGCGGGCAGTTCGGGGGCTTTGGTTTGTGGCCCTCCCTCGCAGCGGGGGGTGGGTTCAACCCCGAGTGGATCAATCAGGGGCCCTCAGCAGTGCCAAGGGAACTCACTGCCCAGGAAACGCCCCTAGGTCCCTTTGAATTGGCCACCAACGCCCCCTTTCCCAGCCTGCCTTGCTCTGAGATTTCCCGCCTTTTCACATTCCACAGGTCCCTGGTCCTCGACTGTCCCCCGTTGGCTCCTCCGAGGCATTCCAGGACACCAGACGCTCTCTCCAGCGCCTCCACCTAGATCCCTCGCTGTCCTCGCCTCCGTTTCCCCCATGCCCCCTCCCCAACTCCTCCGTGGGCTCTTGGCATCCTTTCCCTACAGCAGTCCCAGAGTGCCACCCCCGAGGGCTTTGAGTTGCCTGGAGCCCAAGGCTCCGGCCAGAGACCTGAGGGGCCAGCGTCTGGACTGGCAGCTAATGCCATTTGGGGCTTTTCTCACGTGGAGCCTGAGGCCCGCACCTCCGCGGGCAACCCCCCAGCGCGAGTGCCCTGGAGATACCCGCCCAAGGGGACAGTGTATCCCCTACTGTGGGGAAGGAGGTTCCTGTTTTCCCTGCACTGGTTCGACTTTCACGCCGAGGATCGACTCACACCATGGTGGCAAGTGGAATAGCCTTGTGGGAAAGCCTCATGGGAAAGACTCCAGGGAAAGCCACAGATTCCTTGATCCACGAGAAGGGAAGCGTGACACTGCTGCTACCACTCGGGAGGAAAGCGCAGGTGCATGACCACACTCGAGCCGAGGACTGACGCAAGCTTGGGAGACTCCAGAAGTACGCCAAGATCCATGTCAGCACTGGAGAGGAATCCTCAGGTTCCGGTCCCGACTCCACACAAGGTCTTAGGCCCCGGCATCGACCGGAGAGGAATCCTGAGAGGCCCCCTAGCACCTCGCATGGGGACTGGCCTTTCCTGAGGTCACCAGAGCGGGTCCCTGAGGTCTCCGTCGTAACTCGAGAGCACCTGCCGCAACTCGAGAAAATCCAGGAGGTTCTCCGCTCCAGGCGAGATGAGGCCCATTTCCGCTGAGGCGTCTCGAGGCTAATCACACCTAACCTCTGGAACTTCCAAAGGGTCCTTCACACCCTTGCTGCAAGTCAAGAAGTTCTCCGACATACCCATATCCACTCGAGAGGAAGGACGAGGTTCCCGCCCATATCCAGCGGAGCCCCGTTTCCGCCTCATAGCTCGAGAAGAGGGATCCTTTCCCTTCGTCGTCGGGAAAGAATTCCCGGCCTTCCCGTCGCATCTCAAGAGGAGGCGCTCTCCACAGGAAAGACGAGAGGAACTCCAGGGCCTTGCCAGCATTCCAAGAGTCCCCCAGATGTCTAAGTCCATTCCAGAAGAAACTGTTTTCCCTGCACTGCCTCGACGTTCACGCCGAGGATCGACTCACACCACCGTGGCACGTGGGACAGCCCTGTTGGAAAGCCTCGTGGGAAAGCCTCAATGGAAAGCGACAGATCCCTTGATCCACACGTCGGCAAGCGTGACACTGCTGCTGCAGGTCGTGAGGAAATGGCAGGTGCATGCCCCCACACGAGATGAGGACTGACTCCCCTGGTGAGACTCCAGAAGTACGGAAAGATTCATGTCAGCACTGGAGAGGCATCCTCAGGGTCTGGCCCCGACTCCACACAAGGTCTTAGGCACCGGCATCGATGGGAGAGGAATCCCTAAAGGCCCCCTTGTAACTCGCATGGGGACTGGCCTTTCCTGAGGCCACCAGAGCGGGTCCCTGAGGACCCGTCGTAACTCGAGAGCACCTGCCGCAACTGGGTAAAATCCAGGAGGTTCTCCCCTCCAGGCGGGATGAGGCCCATTTCCTCTGAGGTGTCTGGAGGCTCATCACACCTAACCTCTGGAAATTAAAAAGGGTCCTTGCTGCAACTCAAGAAGTTCCCCGACATACCCGTCTCCACACGAGAGGAAGCACGAGGGTCCCGCCCACATTCAGAGGAACCCCGTTTCCGAGATGAAGGATCCTATCCTGCTTAGTCAGGAAAGATTTTTCGGCGTTCCCATGGCATCTCAAGAGCAAGGGTTCTCAAAAGGAAAGGCAAGAGGAACTCCAGGGTCGTGCCACCATTTCAAGAGTCCCCCAGATGTCTCAGTCCATTTCAGAGGAACCCGTTTTCCCAGCACTGCCTCGACTTTCACGCCGAGGATCCACTCACACCATGGTGGCATGTGCGACAGCCCTGTGAGAAAGCCTCGAGGGAAAGCCACAGATCCCTTGATCCCCGCGACGGGAAGCCTGACACATCTGCTACACTGTCCCTGAGGTCACGGTCGTATGTGGAGAGTACCTGCCGCAACTCGAGAAAATCCAGGAGGTTCTCTGCTCCAGTCGAGATGAGGCCCATTTTCTCTGCAGCGTCTCGAGAGTAATCACAACTAAACTCTGGAACTTCCAAAGTGTCCTAAACACCCTTGCTAAAACTCAAGAAGTTCCCCGACATACCCGTCTCCACTCCAGAGGAATCACGAGGGTCCGGCAACCGCCAGAGGAGCTCCGTTTCCTCCTCCAAGCTCGAGATGAGGGATCCTTCCCTGCTTCCTCGGGAAAGAATTCCCGACATTTCGACGCATCTCAAGAGGAGGCGCGCTGCACAGGAAAGGCGAGAGGAACTCATGGGTCGTGCCACCATTCCAAGAGTCCCCCAGATGTCTCAGTCCATTCCAGAGGATCCTGTTTTCCCTGCACTGCTTCGACTTTCACGCTGAGGATCGACTCACACCTGGTGGCACGTGTGACAACCCTGTGGGAAAGCCTCGTGGGAAAGCCTCGAGGGAAAGCCACAGATCCGTTAATCCACGCGACGGGAAGCGTGACACTGCTGCTACAGCACGGGAGGAAAGCGCACGTGCATGCCCCTACTCGAGACGAGAACTGACTCCCCTGGGGAGACTCCAGAAATACCCCAAGATGCATGTCAGCCCTGGAGAGGAATCCTCAGGTTCCGGCCCCGACTCCACACAAGGTCTTAGGCCCTGGCATCGACGGGAGAGGAATAGCGACAGGACCTCTAGCAACTCACATGGGGACTGGCCTTTCCTGAGGTAACCAGAGCGGGTCCATGAGGTCCCCGTCGTAGGTCGAGAGCACCTGCCGCAACTCGGTAAAATCCAGGAGGTTCTCCCCTGCAGGTGAGATGAGGCCCGTTTCCACTGATGTGTCTCGAGGCTAATCACACGTGAACTCTGGAACTTCTAAAGAGTCTTTCACAGTCATGCTGCAACTCAAGAAGTTCCCCGACATACCCGTCTCCACTCAAGAGGAAGCACAAGGGTCCCGGCCACATCCAGAGGAGCTCCGTTTCCGGCTCGTAGCTCGAGATGAGGGATCCTTTCCCTACTTGGTCGGGAAAGAATTCCCGGCATTCTCATCGCATCTCAAGAGGAGGCGCTCTCCAAAGGAAAGGGGAGAGGAACTGCAGGGTCGTGCCACCATTCCCAGAGTCCCCCGGATGTCTCATTCCATTCCAGGGAAACCTGTTTTCCCTGCACTGCCTCGACTTTCAAGCCGAGGATCGACTCACACCACGGTGGCACGTGGCACAGCCCTGTGGGAAGGCCTCGTGGGAAAGCCTCGTGGGAAAGCCTCGAGGGAAAGACACAGATCCCTTGATCCACGCGAAGGGAAGCGTGACACTGCTGCTTCAGCTCGGGAGGAAATCGCACGTGCATGCCCCCACTCGAGACGAGGACTGCCTCCACTAGGGAGACTCCATTAGTACCCCAAGATCCATGTCAGCACTGGAGAGGAATCCTCAGGTTCCAGCACTGACTCCACACAAGGTCTTAGGCCCGGGCATCGACGGGAGAGGAATCCCGAGAGGCCCACGAGCAACACGCATGGGGACTGGCCTTTCCTGAGGCCACAAGAGCGGGTCCCTGAGGTCCCCGTCGTAAGTCGAGAGCACCTGCCGCAACTCGAGAAAATCCAGAAGGTTCTCCCCTCCAGGCGAGATGAGGCCCATTTCCGCTGAGACGTCTCGAGGCTAATCACACCTAACCTCTGAAACTTCCAAAGGGTCCTTCACGTCCTTGCTGCAACTCAAGAAGTTCCCTGACATACCTGTCTCCACTCGAGAGGAAGCACGAGAGGCCTGCCCACATCCAGAGGAGCCCCGTTTCCTTCTCCCAGCTCGAGAGGAGGGATCCTTTCCCTGCGTTGTCGGGAAAGAATTCCCGGCGTTCCCATAGCGTCTCAAGAGGAGTCGCTCTCCACAGGAAAGGCGAGAGGAACTCCAGGGTGGTGCCACCATTCCCAGAGTCCCCCACATGTCTCAGTCCATTTCACGGAAACCTGTTTTACCTGCATTGCCTTGGCTCTCAAGCCGAGTATCCATTCAAACAACGGTGGCATGTGGGACAGCCCTTTGGGAAAGCCTCGTGGGAAAGCCTCGTGGGAAAGACTCGAGGGAAAGCCACAGATCCCTTACTCCACAAGAAGAGAAGCGAGATACTGCAGCTACAGCTCGGGAGGTAAGCGCATGTGCATGCGCCCACTCCAGACGAGGACTGACTCCCCTGGGGAGACTCCAGAAGTACCCAAGATCCATGTCAGCAAGGAGAGGAAACCTCAGGTTCCTGCACCGACTCCACACAAGGCCTTAGGCCCCGGCATCGACGGGAGTGAAATCCCGAGAGGCCCCCGAGCAACTCGCATGGGGACTGGCCTTCCTGAGGCCACCAGAGCGAGTCCCTGAGGTCCCCGTCATAAGTCGAGAGAACCTGCCACAACTCGAGAAAATCCAGGAGGTTCTTCCCTCCAGACGAGATGAGCCCCATTTCCGCAGAGGCGACTCGAGGCTAATCACACCTAACCTCTGGACCTTCCAAAGGGCCCTTCACACCCTTGCTGCAACTCAAGAAGTTCCCTGACATACCCGTCTCCACTCGAGAGGAAGCACGAGAGTCCCGCCCACATCCAGAGGAGCCCTTTTTCTGCCTCCTAGCTCGACAGGAGGGATCCTTTCCTGCGTGTTCAGAAAAGAATTCTCAGCGTTCCCGTCACATATCAAGAGGGGGCGCTCTCCACAGGAAAGGCGAGAGGAACTCCAGGGTCGTGTCACCATTCCCAGAGTCCCCCAGATGTCTCAGTCCATTCCAGGGAAGCCTGTTTCCCCGGCACTGCCTCGACTTTCAAACCGAGGATCGACTGACACCGCGGTGGCACGTGGGACATCACTGGGGGAAAGCCTCGTTGGAAAGCCTGGTGGGAAAGCGTCGTGGGAAAGCCTCATGGGAAAGCCTCGAGGGAAAGCCACAGATCCTATGATCCACGGGAAGGGAAGCGTGACACTGCTGCTACAGCTCGGGAGGAAAGGGCACGTGCATACCCCGACTGGAGACGAGGACTCACTCCCCTGGGGAGACTTCAGAAGTACCCCAAGAGCGATGTCAGCACTGCAGAGGAATTCTCAGTTTCCGACACCGACTCCACACAAGGTCTTAGGGCCCGGCATCGATGGGAGAGGAATCCCGAGCGGCCCCCGAGCAACTCGCATGGGGACTGGCCTTTCCTGAGGCCACCAGAGCGGGTCCCTGAGGTCCCTGTTGTAAGTCGAGCGCACCTGCTGCAACTCGAGAAAATCCAGGAGGTTCTGCCCTCCAGGCGAGAAGAGGCCCATTTCGCTGAGGCGTCTCGAGGCTAATCACACCTAATCTCTGGAACTTCCAAAGGGTCCTTCACACCCTTGCTACAACTCAAGAATTTCCATGACATACCCGTCTCCACTCGAGAGGAAGCACAAGAGCTCCGCTCACATCCAGAGGAGCCCCGTGTCCGCCTCGTAGCTCGAGAGGAGGGATCCTTTCCCTGTGTCGTTGGTAATGAATTCCCGGCGTTCCCGTCGCATCTCAAGATGAGGCGCTCTCCACAGGAAAGGCGAGAGGAACTCAAGGGTCGTGCCACCATTCGCAGAGTCCCCCAGATGTCTCAGTCCATTCCAGGAAAACCTGTTTTCCCTGCACTGCCTTGACTTTCTAGCCGAGGATCGACTCACACCACGGTGGCACGTGGGACAGCCCTGTGGGAAAGCCTCGTGGGAAAGCCCCGTGGGAAAGCCTCGTGGGAAAGTCTCTAGGGAAAGCCACAGATCCCTTGATCCACGCGAAGGGAAGCGTGACACTGCTGCTACAGCTCTGGAAGGAAATCGCACGTGCATGCCCCCACTCGAGACTACGACTGACTCCCCTGGGGAGACTCCAGAAGTACCCCAAGATCCATGTCAGCACTGGAGAGGAATCCTCAAGTTCCGGCACCGAATTCACACAAGGTCGTATGCCCCAGCATCGACGGGAGAGGAATCCCGAGAGGCCCCTGAGCAACGCGCATGTGGACTGGCCTTTACTGAGTCCACCAGAGCGGGTCCCTGAGGTCCCCGTCATAAGTCGAGAGCACCTGCCGCAACTCGAGAAAATCCAGGAGGTTCTCCCCTCCAGGCAAGATGAGGCCCATTTCCGCTGAGGCGTCTTGAGGCTAATCACACCTAACCTCTGGAACTTCCAAAGGGTCCTTCACACCCTTGCTGCAACTCAAGAAGTTCTCCGACATACCCGTCTGCACTCGAGAGGAAGCACGAGAGTCCCACCCACATCCAGAGGAGCCCCATTTCTGCCTCTTAGCTCCAGAGGTGGGATCCTTTCCGTGCGTTGTCTGGAAAGAATTCACCGAGTTCCCGTCGCAATTCAAGAGGAGGCGCTCTCCACAGGAAAGGCGAGAGGAACTCCAGTGTCGTGCCACCATTCGCAGAGTCCCCCAGATGTCTCAGTCCATTCCAGGGAAACCTGTTTCCCTGCACTGCCTCGACTTTCTAGCCGAGGATCGACTCACACCACAGTGGCACGTGGGACAGCCCTGTGGGAAAGCCTCGTGGGAAAGCCTCGAGGGAAAGCCACAGATCCCTTGATCCACGCGAAGGGAAGCGGGACACTGCTGCTACAGCTCGGGAGGAAAGCGCACGTGCATGGCCCCACTCGAGACGAAGACTGACACCCCTGGGGAGACTCGAGAAGTACCCCAAGATCCATGTCAGCACTGGAGAGGAATCCTCAGCTTCCGGCACCGACTCCACACAAGGTCTTAGGCCCTGGCATCTACGGGAGAGGAATCCCGCGAGGCCCCAGAGCAACTCGCATGGGGCCTGGCCTTTCCTGAGGGCACCAGAGCGGGTCCCTGAGGTCCCCGTCGTAAGTCGAGGGCACCTGCCGCAACTCGAGAAAATCCAGGAGGTTCTACCCTCCAGGCGAGATGAGGCCCATTTCCGCTGAGGCGTCTCCAGGCTAATCACACCTAACCTATGGAACTTACAAAGGGTCCTTCACGCCCTTGCTGCAACTCAAGAAGCTCCCCCACACACCCGTCTCCACTCGAGAGGAAGCCCGAGAGTCCCGCCCACATCCAGAGGAGCCCCGTTACTGCCTCCTAGCACGAGAGGAGGGATCCTTTCACTGAGTGGTCGGTCAAGTATTCCCGGAGTTCCCATCTCATCTCAAGAGGAGGCGCTCTCCACAGGAAAGGCGAGAGGAACTCCAGATTCGTGCACCCATTCCCAGAGGCCCCCAGATGTCTCAGTCCATTCCATGGAATCCTGTTTCTCCTGCACTGCCTCAACTTTCTAGCCTAGGATCGACACACAACACGGTGGCACGTGGGACAGCCCTTTGGGAAAGTCTCGTGGGAAAGCCTCGTGGAAAAGACTCGTGGGAAAGCCTCGAGGGAAAGCCGCAGATACCTTGATCCACGCGAAGGGAAGCGTGACACTGCTGCTACAGCTCGGGAGGAAAGCGCACGTGCAGGCCCAAATCGAGATGAGGACTGACTCCCGTGGGGAGACTGGAGAAGTACCCCAAGATCCTTGTCAGCACTACAAAGGAATCCTCAGGTTCTGGCACCGACTCCACACAAGGTCTTAGGCCCTGGCATCGACGGGAGAGGAACCCCGAGAGGGCCCTGAGTAACTCGCATGGGGACTGGTCTTTCCTGAGGCCACCAGAGCGGGTCTCTGAGGTCCCCATCGTAAGTCGAGAGCACCTGACGCAACTCGAGAAAATCCAGGAGGTTCTCCCCTCCAGGCGAGATGAGGCCCATTTCCGCAGAGGCGACTCGAGGCTTATCACACCTGACCTCTGGAACTTCCAAAGGGTCCTTCACACCCTTGCTGCAACTCAAGAAGGTCCCCGACATACCCGTCTCCACTCGAGAGGAAGCACGAGAGTCCCGCCCACATCCAGAGGAGCCCCTTTTCCGCCTCCTAGCTCGAGAGGAGGTATCATTTCCCTCGTGGTCGGGAAAGAATTCCCGGCGTTTCCCTCGCATCTCAAGAGGAGGCGCTCTCCACAGGAAAGGCGAGAGGAACTCCAGGGTCGTGTCACCATTCCCAGAGTCCCCCAGATGTATCAGTCCATTCCAGGGAAACCTGTTTTCCCTGCACTGCCTCGACTTTCAAGCCGAGCATCGACTCACACCACGTTGGCACGTGGGACAGCCCTGTGGGAAAGCCTCTTGGGAAAGCCTCGTGGGAAAGCCTCGAGGGAAAGCCACAGGTCCCTTGATCCACGAGAAGGGAAGCGTGACACTGCTGTCACAGCTCGGGAGTAAAGCACACGTGCATGCCCCCACTCGAGACGACGACTGACTCCCCTGGGGAGACTCCAGAAGTACGCCAAGATCCATGTCAGCACTGGAGACGAATCCTCAGGTTTCGGCACCGATTCCACACAAGGTCTTAGGCCCCGGCATCGAAGGGAGAGGAATCCCGAGAGGCCCCTGAGCAACTCGCAAGGGGACTGGCCTTTCCTGAGGCCACCAGAGCGGGGCCCTGCAGGCCCCGTCGTAAGTCGAGAGCACCTGCCGCAACTCGAGAACATCCAGGAGGTTCTCCCCTGCAGGCGAGATGAGGCCCATTTCCGCTGAGGCGTCTCGAGGCTAATCACATCTAATATCTGGAACTTCCAAAGGGTCCTTCACACCCTTGCTGCAACTCAAGAAGTTCTCCGACATAGCCGTCTCCACTCGAGAGGAAGCACGAGAGTCCCGCCCACATCCAGAGGAGCCCCGTTTCCGCCTCCTAGCTCCAGAGGAGGGATCCTTTCCCTGCGTGGTCGGGAAAGAATTCCCTGCGTTCCCGTTGCATCTCAAGAGGAGGCGCTCTCCACAGGAAAGGCGAGAGGAACTCCAGGGTCGTGCCACCATTCCCAGAGTCCCCTGAATATCTCAGTCCATTCCAGGGAAACCTGTTTTCCCTGAACTGCATCGACTTTCAAGCCGAGGATCAACTCACACCACCGTGGCACGTGGGACAGCCCTGTGGGAAAGCCTCGTGGGAAAGCCTCGAGGGAAAGACACAGATCCCTTGATCCACCGGAAGGGAAGCGCGACACTGCTGCTACAGCTCGGAAGGAAAGCGCACGTGCATGCCCCTACTCGAGATGAGGACTGACTCCCCTGGGGGGACTCCAGAAGTACCCCAAGATCCATGTCAGCACTGGAGAGGAATCCTCAGGTTCCCGCACTGACTCCACAGAAGGTCTTAGGCCCCAGCATCGACGGAAGAGGAATCCAGAGAGGCCGCCGAGCAACTCGCATGGGGACTGGCCTTTCCTGAGGCCACCAGAGCGGATCCCTGAGGTCCCCATCGTAAGTCGAGAGCTCCTGCCGCAACTCGAAAAAATCCAGGAGGTTCTCCCCTCCAGGCGAGATGAGGCCCATTTCCGCTGAGGCGTCTCCAGGCAAATCACACGTAACCTCTGGAACTTCCAAAGGGTCCTTCACACCCTTGCAGCAACTCAAGTAGTTCCCCGACATACCCGTCTCCACTCGAGAGGAAGCAGGAAAGTCCCGCCCACATCAAGAGGAGCCACGTTTCCGCCTCCTAGCTCGAGAGGTTTGATCCTTTCCCTGCGTGGTCGGGAATGAATTCGCGGCGTTCCCGTCGCATCTCAAGAGGAGGCGCTCTCCAGAGGAAAAGCGAGAGGAACTCCAGGTTCGTGCCACCATTACCAGAGTCCCCCAGATGTCTCCGTCCATTCCAGGGAACCTGTTTTCCCTGCACTGCCTCGACTTTCAAGCCTAGGATCGACTCACACCACAGTGGCACGTGGGGCAGCCCTGTGGGAAAGCCTCGTGGGAAAGCCTCGAGGGAAAGCCACAGATCCCTTGATCCACGCGAAGGGAAGCATGACACTGCTACTACAGCACGGAAGGAAAACCCACGTGCATGCCCCCACTCGAGATGAGGACTGACTCCCCAGGGGAGACTCCAGAAGTACCCCAAGATCCACGTTAGCACTGGAGAGGAATCCTCAGGTACCGGCATCCACTCCACACAAGATCTTCGGCCCCGGCATCGACGGGAGAGGAATCCCGAGAGGCCCCCGAGCAACTCGCATGGGGACTGGCCTTTCCTGGGGCCACCAGAGCGGGTCCCTGAGGTCCCCGTCGTAAGTCGAGAGCACCTGCCACAACTCGAGAACTTCCAGGATGTTCTCCCCTCAGGTCAAGATGAGGCCCATTTCCGCTGAGGCGTCTCGAGGCTAATCACACCAAACCTCTGGAACTTACAAAGGGTCCTTCACACCCTTGTTGCAACTCAAGATGTTCCCCGACATACCCGTCTCCACTCGAGAGGAAGCACGAGAGTCCCGCCTACATCCAGAGGAGCCCCGTTTCCGCCTCCTAGCTCGAGAGGAGGGATCCTTTCCCTGCGGGGTCGAGAAAGAATTCCCAGCGTTCCCGTCGCATCTCAAGAGGAGGCGCTCTCCACAGGAAAGGCGAGAGGAACTCCAGGGTCGTGCCACCATTCCCAGAGTCCCCCAGATGTCTCCGTCCATTCCAGGGAAACCTGTTTTCCCTGCACTGCGTCGACTTTCAAGCCAAAGATCGACTCACACCACGGTGGAACTGGCACAGCCCTGTGGGCAAGCCTCGTCGGAAAGCCTCGAGGGAAAGCCCCTGATCCCTTGATCCACGCGATGGGAAGCGTGACAATGATGCTACAGCTCGGGAGGAAAGCGCACGTGCATGCCCCCACTCGAGACGAGAAGTGACTCCCCTGGGAAGACTCCAGCAGTACCCCAAGATCCATGTCAGCACAGGAGAGGAATCCTCAGGTTCCGGCACCGACTCCACACAAGGTCTTAGGCCCCGGCATCGCCCTGGAGAAGAATCCCGAGAGGCCCCCGAGCAACTGGCATGGGGACTGGCCTTTCCAGAGGCCACCAGAGCGGGTCCCTGAAGTCCCCATGGTAAGTCGAGAGCACCGGCCACAACTCTTGAAAATCCAGGAGGTTCTCCCCTCCAGGCGAGATGAGGCCCATTTCCCTGAGGCGTCTCGACGCTAATCACACCTAACCTCTGGAACTTCCCAAGGGTCCTTCACACCCTTGCTGCAACTCAAGAAGTTCCCCGTCATACCCGACTCCACTCGAGAAGAAGGACGAGAGTCCCGCCCACATACAGAGGAGCCCCGTTTCTTCCTCATAGCTCTAGAGGAGGGATCCTTTCCCTGCGTGGTCGGGAAAGTATTCCCGGAGTTCCCGTCGCATCTCAAGAGGAGGCGCTCTCAACTTGAAACGGGAGAGGAACTCCAGGTTCGTGCCACCGTTCCCACACTCCTCCAGATGTCTCATTCCATTCCACAGAAACCTGTTTTCCCTGCACTGCCTCGACTTTCAAGCTGAGGATCGACTCACACCACGGTGGCATGTGGGACAGCCCTGTGGGAAAGCCTCGTGGGAAAGTATCCTGAGAAAACCTCGAGGGAAAGCCACAGATCCCATGATCCAGGCGAAGGGAAGCGTGACACTGCTGCTACAGCTCGGGAGGAAACCCCACGTGCATGCCCCCACTCGAGACCAGGACTGACTCCCCTGGGGAGACTCCAGAAGTACCCCAAGATCCATGTCAGCACTGGAGAGGAATCCTCAGATACCGGCACCGACTCCACACAAGGTCTGAGGCCCTGACATCGACGGGAGACGAATCCCGAGAGGCCCCCGAGCAACTCGCATGGGGACTGCCCTTTCCTGAGGCCACCACAGCGGTTCCCAGAGGTCCCCGTCGTAAGTCGAGAGCACCAGCCGCAACTCGAGAAAATCCAGGAGGTTCTCCGTTCCAAGCGAGATGAGGCCCATTTCCGCTGAGGCGACTAGAGGCTATTCACACCTAAACTCTGGAACTTCCAAAGGAACCTTCACACCCTTGCTGAAACTCAAGAAGTTCCGCGACATACCCGTCTCCACTCAAGAGGAAGCACGAGAGTCCCGCCCACATCCAGAGGAGCCCCGTTTCGGGCTCCTAGCTCGAGAGGAGGGATCCTTTACCTGCGTGGTCGGGAAAGAATTCCCGGCGTTCCCGTCGCATCTCAAGAGGAGGCGCTCTCCACAGGAAAGGCGAGAGGAACTCCAGGGCCGTGCCACCATTCCCAGAGTCCCCCAGATGTCTCAGTCCATTCCAGGGAAACCAGTTTTCCCTGCACTGCCTCGACTTTCAAGCCGAGGATCGACTCACAACACGGTGGCACGTGGGACAGCCCTGTGGGAAAGCCTCAGGGGGAAAGCCTTTTGGGAAAGCCTCGAGGGAATGCCCCAGACCCCTTGTTCCACGCGAAGGGAAGCGTGACACTGCTGCTACAGCTGGGGAGGAAAGCGCATGTACATGCCCCCACTCGAGACGAGGACTGACTCCCCTGGGGAGACTCCAGACGTACCCCAAGATCCATGTCAGCACTGGAGAGGAATCCTCAGGTTCCGGCACCTGCTGGGAGCCAGTGTGAGGAATCCCGCCCGTACAAGGTCATGAGGAAGGAAGCTGACATACACAAGGCGTGCTCAGACTTCAGGGACCCCTCTGCAAATTCCTAAGCACGTACCCCAACAAAAATCTGCCGGCTTTTGTGCTCTGCTTTTCCACTCTTCTGACATTTTCTGGAAAAAGTCAATTCAGGGCTTTAGTCTTCTGCATTTGAAAGAGTGTTTCAATCCAAAAACCCCTCCGATGGCTTTCTAGCCTGCCTGCACGACTCGTGCAGCTGCGCATGTGATTGTTTGAGGCCTCCTGACCGCAGGAGGCACAGAAAGCTTAAAACATCCTAGGAATGTAGGAGCTTCCGAGGAGTCAAAATCTTTAGAATAGGACTGATTAATGGTTTCATTTTTTGGGTCAATGCTTGCTGCCAAATTTTCATATCCTTTATTTTTAGATATAGTTGGTATATAGAAAAACAAGTAGTAGACCTGGTATTAGCAACATTAGATCTTTGAGTTAAGTACCTTCTTTGTTATATCCCACTGCACCTTTGTTCTATAGAGATGTAACTTTAATGCTTTAAGGAGATGCAGATTAAAAAAAAAAAAACACTTCAGGGGAAACAAAATTATCATTCATTAAGGAAGAGAGCCAAAAAGTGTTAACAAGCCTCTTGGCCAAAAGATAATGTAAATCACCTGAGACCTTTTGTATACAAAATGATATACGGAAAGAATCTGGGTTGCGAACGCTACATAATTTTGTGTTACCCAATGATCTCCGTGTTTTATCAAAAGTATAAAAGGCCTTCTGAACAATAAAGGATGGGGGCCAGTTTCTCGAACTAGTCTCTCGGCCTGGTTTCTTGGGACTCTGGCTCCCCCCATGTCTCTCTCTCTCTCTTCTTCTCTCCCCTTCCCTCTCTCTGCTCTTTACTTTAACTTCAGGCTGAATCTCCATCTGGGGCGCGGAGGCTCGCCAGGTCTACTTACTTGCCCCGGCTGTTAAGACCCGCACGAAAGGGAGCTTAAGGCGAGGCACCCTTAGATATTCAAGCGTGCGCCGGTGGCCCAACGTAGATGGTGCAAATTCCTTGTCTGGAATTTTATTGGCCTTCCGCGTAAACCAAGCTATTCAGCCCTCTTCCTCCACTTAATCTTCTTACTACACTATAGTTTCTTAATCTAATCTTACGTTAATAAACAAACAAGTCTTTCCACGCCAACGCCGTCCACCCTTCGAATTCCCTGGATCCACCGGGGCTGGACCCCAGCAAGTGGTGCCCGGAACAGGCTATTCAAAGGTAGGTTCCTCGGAGCAAAAGCTCCCCCCGGAGCACTCTCTGTTGCTCCCCCCGGAGCACTCTCTGTTGCTCCCCCCGGAGTGACTTAATCACTCCCCCCGGAGTACTTTCGGGTACTCCCCCAGTGTTGAGTGTTCGGGACGGCTAGGACCCCACTCAGGGTGCCACGGACCCCCCTGTAGGATAGACAGGGTGAGGACGAGTGGGAAGTGTTCAAGGGTTTAAGAGAAACCTGGTGCTCTAGAGGTTGAAAAGAAACCTGCTATCTTAGGGTTTAAAACAAAACCCCCCTTGGCTAAGGTAAAACCTTTTTGTCAAGGCAGACTTTTCTATAACTCTTAATTTTCTGACACGGGTAACAATGACTCAAAACAATGACACCTCTTTATACAAGTAATTTTGTAACTGTTAAACAAAAAAGACAAATTAAAGATTAAAAGGCTCGTGTTACGAGACCAATGTCCTTGGTTTCCAGAAAAGAGATTTAGATACTTGGATAAAGGTAATAAAACAGCTAAAAACTAATTATACTTTGCATGGGCCTGTAAAAGCTTTTGCTCTGTAAAATATTATTACAAATGTTCTGGACCCCCGTCATGAGGCTGTTAGTTAGATAGCCTATGGGAGAGACTATAGCAGTGGATCGTAGTGGGTCTCCACCTATTACGCAGATCATATTTTCTGCCATTGGCAAACAAAAGGAGAGAGACTGTACTCTTCCTCCCGAGGAAGGAGGGTGCTTATAGGACGCAGCGGCCGAGCGCCCTGGAGAGCCCCCTCCCCCTCTACACAAACCAAACCTTTAAAAGAGTTGTCTTATTTAAGGCGACCACTGCAACCTCTGCTTGCGCCTCCCCAGGGCTTAAGAACTCCCCACTTTATATCCAAAGCCTCCCAGAACATTGCTTAAGTTTGAAAACGATAGTGACAATATTTTTGAGCAAAAGAGCTTTTAAAACAGAGCTTGCTCCTTGCATAAAATCCCCTCAGGAGGGGTCTCACCCAACAAAAAAAAGAAAAAGGAAGAAAAACAGGAAAAAAAAGAAAAATATTCGTAATAAAAAGGACTTTACAAATGCAAAATGTTTCTCTTGAGGCCAAATAGAACATTTTTTGCCAAAATGTCTTGCTAAACAGAGATAACAAGCCGTACCAAACAACCCCAGGTAGCTCAGGCCTGGACCTCAGTTCCACCACCTTAATAATAATAGCTCCTGACTCAGATTCCAGTGGCTAGTCCCCTTCCTGAGGACATTGTAAGACTTGTGCTGGGGCATAGCTTGCTTTCTTTTCAAAAAATTTCGGTAGTTCTTGTGTAGTAAATTCTGATTATACTAAAAAATTGAAGTTTTGATATCGCCCGCTAAAACTGTGTAATTAAAATTAAAAAATAGCACAGCTTTTGCTTTTACCTTATTACCAGACAGAAAACCAGACAAAAAAGCCCCAGAGGATCTAGATCTAGCTTTTTG
>NW_017206683.1:0-4768 GCF_001704415.2 Capra hircus | reverse complement strand
GGATTCGTTCTCCAATGCTGACATGGATCTTGGGGTATTCTGGAGTCTCCCCAGGGGAGTCAGTCCTCGTCTCGAGTGGGGAAATGCACGTGCGCTTTCCTCCCGAGCTGTAGCAGCAGTGTCCGCTTCCTTCGCGTGGATCAAGGAATCTGTGGCTTTCCCTCGAGGCTTTTCGGGCCTTTCCCACGAGGCTTTCCCACGAGGCTTTTCCCACAGGGCTGTCCCACGTGCCACCGTGGTGTGAGTCGATCCTCGGCTTGAAAGTCGAGACAGTGCAGGGAAAACAGGTTTCCCTGGAATGGACTGGGTCATCTGGGGACTCTTGGAATGGTGGCACGACCCTGGAGTTCCTCTCGCCTTTCCTTTGGAGAGCGCCTCCTCTTGAGATGTGCCGGGAAGGCCGGGAATTCTTTCCCGACCACGCAGTGAAAGAATCCCTCCTCTCGAGCTAAGGAGGCAGAATCGGGGCTCCTCTGGATGTGGGTGGAACTCTCGTGCTTCCTCTCGAGTGGAGACGGGTATGTCGGGGAACTTCTTGAGTTGCAGCAAGGGTGTGAAGGACCCTTTGGAAGTTCCAGAGGTTAGGTGTGATTAGCCTCGAGACGCCTCATCGGAAATGGGCCTCATCTCGCCTGGAGGGGAGAACCTCCTGGATTTTCTCGCGAGTTGCTGCAGGTGCTCTCGACTTACGACGGGGACCTCAGGGACCCGCTCTGGTTGCCTCAGGAAAGGCCAGTCCCCATGCGAGTTGCTCAGGGGCCTCTCGGGATTCCTCTCCCGTCGATGCTGGGGCCTAAGACCTTGTGTGTAGTCAGTGCCGGAACCTGAGGATTCCTCTCCAGTGCTGACATGGATCTGGGGGTACTTCTGGAGTCTCCCCAGGGGAGTCAGTCCTCGTCTCGAGTGGGGGCATGCACGTGCGCTTTCCTCCCGAGCTGTAGCAGCAGTGTCGTGCTTCCCTTCGTGTGGATCAAGGGATCTGTGGCTTTCCCTCGACGCTTTCCCACGAGGCTTTCCCACGAGGCTTTCCCACGAGGCTTTCCCACAGGGCTGTCCCATGTGCCACCGTGGTGTGAGTCGATCCTTGGCTTGAAAGTCGAGGTAGTGCAGGGAAACAGGTTTCCCTGGAATGGACTGAGACATCTGGAGGACTCTGGGAATGGTGGCACGACCCTGGAGTTCCTCTCGCCTTTCCTGTGGAGAGCGCCTCCTCTTGAAATGCGACGGAAATGCCGGGAATTCTTTCCCGACCACGCAGGGAAAGGATCCCTCCTCTCGAGCTAGGAGGCTGAAACGGGGCTCCTCTGGATGTGGGTGGGCCTCTCGAGCTTCCTCTAGAGTGGAGTCAGGTATTTCGGGGATTTCTTGAGTTGCAGCAAGGTTGTGAAGGACCCTTTGGAAGTTCCAGAGGTTAGATCTGATTAGCCTCGAGACGCCTCGGCGGAAAAGGGCCTCATCTCGCCTGGAGGGGAGAACCTCCTGGAATTTCTCGAGTTGCGGCAGGTGCTCTCGACTTTCGACGGGGACCTCAGCGACCCGCTCTGGTGGCTCAGGAAAGGCCAATCCCCATGCGAGTTGCTCGGGGCTTCTCGGGGGCCACTGGGGTTTCCTCTCCCGTCGATGCTGGGCCCTAAGACCTTGTGTGGAGTCAGTGCCGGAACCTGACGATTCCTCTCCAGTGCTGACATGGATCTTGCGGTACTTCTGCAGTCTCCCCAGGGGAGTCAGTCCTTGTTTCGAGTGGGGGCATGCACGTGCGCTTTCCTCCCGAGCTGTAGCAGCAGTTTCGTGCTTCCCTTCGTGTGGATCAAGGGATCTGTGGCTTTCCCTCGAGGCTTTCCCACGAGGCTTTCCCACGAGGCTTTCCCACGAGGCTTTCCCACAGGGCTGTCCCATGTGCCACCGTGGTGTGAGTCGATCCTTGGCTTGAAAGTCGAGGTAGTGCAGGGAAACAGGTTTCCCTGGAATGGACAGAGACATCTGGGGGACTCTGGGAATGGTGGCACGACCCTGGAGTTCCTCTTGCCTTTCCTGTGGAGAGCGCCTCCTCTTGAGATGCGACGGGAATGCCGGGAATTCTTTCCCGACCACGCATGGAAAGGTTCCCTCCTATCGAGCTAAGAGACGGAAACGGGGCTCCTCTGGATGTGGGCGTGACTCTCGTGCTTCCTCTCGAGTGGAGACGGGTATGTCGGGGAACTTCTTGAGTTGCAGCAAGGGTGTGAAGGACCCTTTGGAAGTTCCAGATGTTAGATATGATTAGCCTCGAGACGCCTCAGCGGAAATGGGCCTCATCTCGCCTGGAGAGGAAAACCTCCTGGATTTTCTCGAGTTGCGGCAGGTGCTCTCGACTTACGACGGGGACCTCAGGGACCCGCTCTGGTGGCCTCAGGAAAGGCCAGTCCCCATGCTAGTTGCTTGGGGACCTCTCGGGATTCCTCTCCCGTCGATGCTGGGGCCTAAGACCTTGTGTGGAGTCAGTGCCGGAACCTGAGGATTCCTCTCCAGTGCTGACATGGATCTTGGGGTATTTCTGGAGTCTCCCCAGGGGAGTCAGTCCTCGTCTCGAGTGGGGACATGCACGTGCGCTTTCCTCCCGAGCTGTAGCAGCAGTGTCGTGCTTCCCTTCGATGTGGATCAAGGGATCTGTGGCTTTCCCTCGAGGCTTTCCCACGAGGCTTTCCCACGAGGCTTTCCCACGAGGCTTTCCCACAGGGCTGTCCAACGTGCCACCGTGGTGTGTGTCGATCCTCGGCTTGAAAGTCGAGGACAGTGCAGGGAAAACAGGTTTCCCTGGAATGGACTGAGACATCTGGGGGACTCTTGGGAATGGTGGCACGACCCTGGAGTTCCTCTCGCCTTTCCTGTGGAGAGCGCCTCCTCTTGAGATGCGCCGGGAATGGCCGGGAATTCTTTCACGACCACGCAGTGAAAGGAATCCCTCCTCTCGAGCTAGGAGGCAGAAACGGGACTCCTCTGGATGTGGGGTTGAACTCTCGTGCTTCCTCTCGAGTGGAGACGGGTATGTCGGGGAACTTCTTGAGTTGCAGCAAGGGTGTGAAGGACCCTTTGGAATTTCCAGAGGTTAGGTGTGATTAGCCTCGAGACGCCTCAGCGGAAATGGGCCTCATCTCGCCTGGAGTGGAGAACCTCCTGGATTTTCTCGAGTTGCTGCAGGTGCTCTCGACTTACGACGGGGACCTCAGGGACCCGCTCTGGTTGCCTCAGGAAAGGCCAGTCCCCATGCGAGTTGCTCAGGGGCCTCTTGGGATTCCTCTCCCGTCGATGCTGGGGCCTAAGACCTTGTGTGGAGTCAGTGCCGGAACCTGAGGATTCCTCTCCAGTGCTGACATGGATCTTGGGGTACTTCTGGAGTCTCCCCAGGGGAGTCAGTCCTCGTCTCGAGTGGGGGCATGCACGTGCGCTTTCCTCCCGAGCTGTAGCAGCAGTGTCGTGCATTCCCTTCGTGTGGATCAAGGGATCTGTGGCTTTCCCTCGACGCTTTCCCACGAGGCTTTCCCACGAGGCTTTCCCACGAGGCTTTTCCCACAGGGCTGTCCCATGTGCCACCGTGGTGTGAGTCGATCCTTGGCTTGAAAGTCGAGGTAGTGCAGGGAAACAGGTTTCCCTGGAATGGACAGAGACATCTGGGGGACTCTGGAATGGTGGCACGACCCTGGAGTTCCTCTTGCCTTTCCTGTGGAGAGCGCCTCCTCTTGAGATACGACGGGAATGCCGGGAATTCTTTCCCGACCACGCATGGAAAGGTTCCCTCCTATCGAGCTAAGAGACGGAAACGGGGCTCCTCTGGATGTGGGCGTGACTCTCGTGCTTCCTCTCGAGTGGAGACGGGTATGTCGGGGAACTTCTTGAGTTGCAGCAAGGTGTGTGAAGGACCCTTTGGAAGTTCCAGATGTTAGATATGATTAGCCTCGAGACGCTCAGCGGAAATGGGCCTCATCTCGCCTGGAGAGGAAAACCTCCTGGATTTTCTCGAGTTGCTGGCAGGTGCTCTCGACTTACGACGGGGACCACAGGGACCTGCTCTGGTGGCTTCAGTAAAGGCCAGTCCCCATGCGAGTTGCTCGGGGGCCTCTCGGGTTTCCTCTCCCGTCGATGCTGGGGCATAAGACCTTGTGTGGAGTCAGTGCCGGAACCTGAGGATTCCTCTCCAGTGCTGACATGGATCTTGGGGTATTTCTGGAGTCTCCCCAGGGGAGTCAGTCCTCGTCTCGAGTGGGGCATGCACGTGCGCTTTCCTCCCGAGCTGTAGCAGCAGTGTCGTGCTTCCCTTCGTGTGGATCAAAGGATCTGTGGCTTTCCCTCGAGGCTTTCCCTCGGCTTTCCCACGAGGCTTTCCCACGAGGCTTTCCCACAGGGCTGTCCACGTGCCCACCGGTGGTGTGAGTCGATCCTCGCTTGAAAGTCGAGGCAGTGCAGGGAAAAACAGGTTTCCTGGAATGGACTGAGACATCTGGGGGACTCTGGGAATGGTGGCACGACCCTGGAGTTCCTCTCGCCTTTCCTGTGGAGAGCGCCTCCTCTTGAGATGCGACGGAAATGCGGGAATTCTTTCCCGCCGACCACGCAGGAAAGGATCCTCTCTCGAGCTAGGAGGCGGAAACGGGGCTCCTCTGGATGTGGGCGGGACTCTCGTGCTTCCTCTCGAGTGGAGACGGGTATGTCGCGGGAACTTCTGAGTTGCAGCAAGGGTGTGAAGGTCCCTTTGGAAGTTCCAGAGGTTAGGTGTGATTAGCCTCGAGACGCC
>NW_017206682.1:0-4769 GCF_001704415.2 Capra hircus | reverse complement strand
CTTAGGATTCTGGCTGGCCCGTCGGCAACTCAAGAGGAGGCGCTCTCTACAGGAAAGGCGAGAGGAACTCCAGGGTCGTGCCTCCATTCCCAGAGTCCCCCAGATGTCTCAGTCCATTCCAGGGAAACCTGTTTTCCGGCACTGCCTCGACTTTCAAGCCGAGGATCGACTCACACCATGGTGGCACGTGGGACTGCTCTGTGGGAAAGCCTCGTGGGAAAGCTCGAGGAAGCCACAGATCCCTTGATCCACGCGAAGGGAAGCGCGACACTGCAGCTACAGCTCGGAAGGAAAACGCACGTGCTGCCCCCACTCGAGACGAGGACTGACCCCTGGGGAGACTCCAGAAGTACCCAATATCCACGTCAGCACTGGAGAGGAATCCTCAGGTTTCCGGCACCAACTCCACACAAGGTCTTATGCTCCGGCATCGACGGGAGAGGAATCCCGAGAGGCCCCGAGCAAATCCATGGGGACTGGCCTTTCCTGAGGCCACCAGAGCGGGTCCCTGAGGTCCCCGTCGTAAGTCGAGAGCACCTGCCGTATCTCGAGAAAATCCAAGAGGTTCTCCCCTCCGGCGAGATGAGGCCATTTCGCTAATGCGTCACGAGGCTAATCATATCTAACATCTGGAACTTCCAAAGGGTCTTTCACACCCTTGCTGCAACTCAAGAAGTTCCCCGACATACCCGTCTCCACTCGAGAGGAAGCACGAGAGTGCGCCCACATCCAGAAGAGCCCCGTTTGCGCCTCCTAGCTCGAGAGGAGGGATCCTTTACCTGCGTGTTCAGGAAAGAATTCCCGGCGTTCCCGTCGCATCTCACTCAAGAGGAGGCACTCCACAGGAAAGGTGAGAGGAAATCCAGGGTCGTGCCACCATTCCCAGAGTCCCCCAGATGTCTCAGTCCATTCCAGGGAAACCTGTTTTCCCTGCACTGCCTCGACTTTCAAGCCGAGGATCGACTCACACCACAGTGGCACGTGGGACAGCCCTGTGGGAAAGCCTCGTGGGAAAGCCTCGTGGGATAGCCTCGAGGGAAAGACACAGATCCCTTGATCGACCTGAAGGGAAGCGTGACACTGCTGCTACAGCTTGGAAGGAAAGCGCACGTGCATGCCCACACTCAAGACGAGAACTGACTCCCGTGGGGAGACTCCAGAAGTACCCAAGATCCATGTCAGCAATGGTGAGGAATCCTCAGCTTCCGGGACTATCTCCACACAAGGTCTTAGGCCCCAGCATCAACAGGAGAGGAATCCCGAGAGGCCCCCGAGCAACTCGCATGGGGACTGGCCTTTCCTGAGTCCACCAGAGCGGGTCCCTGAGGTCCCCGTCGTAAGTCGAGAGCACCTGCCGCAACTCGAGAAAATCCAGGAGGTTCTCCCCTCCAGGCGAGATGAGGCCCATTTCCGCTGAGGCGTTTCCAGGCTAATCACACCTAAACCCTGGAACTTCCAAAGGGTCCTTCACACCCTTGCTGCAACTCAAGAAGGTCCCTGACGTACCCGTCTCCACTCGAGAGGAAGCACGAGAGTCCCGCCCACATCCAGAGGAGCCTCGTTTCAGCTCCTAGCTCGAGAGGAGGGATCCTTTCCCTGCGTGGTCGGGAAAGAATTCCCGGCGTTCCCGTCATATCTCAAGAGGAGGCGCTCTCCACAGGAAAGGCGAGAGGAACTCCAGGGTCGTGCCACCATTCCCTGAGTCCCCCAGATGTCTCAGTCCATTCCAGGGAAACCTGTTTTCCCTGCACTGCCTCGACTTTCAAGCCGAGGATCGACTCACACCACGGTGGCACGTGGGACAGCCCTGTGGGAAAGCCTCGTGGGAAAAGCGTCGAGGGGAAGCCACAGATCCTTGGATCCACGGGTAGGGAAGCACGACACTGCAGCTACAGCTCGGAAGGAAAGCGCACGTGCATGCCCCGATTCGAGACGAGGACTGACTCCCCTGGGAGACTCCAGAAGTAGCCCAAGATCCATGTCAGCACTGGAGAGGAATCCTCAGGTTCCGGCACCGACTCCACACAAGGTCTTAGGTCCCAGCATCGACGGGAGGAATCCCGAGAGGCCCCGAGCAACTCGCATGGGGACTGGCCTTTCCTGAGGCCACCAGAGCGGGTCCCTGAGGTCCCGCCATAAGTCGAGAGCACCTGCTGTAACTCGAGAAAATCCAGGAGGTTCTCCCCGCCAGGCGAGATGAGGCCCATTTCCGCTGAGGCTTCGCGAGGCTAATCACACCTAACCTCTGGAACTTCCTAAGGATCCTTCACACCCTTGCTGCAACTCAAGAAGTTGCCCGACATACCCGTCTCCACTCGAAAGGAAGCACGAGAGTCCCGCCCACACCTAGAGGAGCCCCCGTTTCCGCCTCCTAGCTCGAGAGGAGGGATCCTTTCCCTGCGTGGTCAGGAAAGAATTCCCGGCGTTCGCGCGTCGTATGTAAAGAGGAGGCGATCTCCACAGGAAAGGAGAGGAACTCCAGGGTCGTGCCACCATTCCCTGAGTCCCCCAGATGTCTCAGTCCATTCGAGGGAAACCTGTTTTCCCTGCACTGCCTCGACATTCACACGGAGGATTGACTCACACTACGGTGGCACGTGGGACACCCTGTTGGAAAGCCTCGTGGGGAAAGCCTCGAGGGAAAGCCACAGATCCTTTGATCCATGCGAATGGAAGCGTTACACTCCTGCTACCTCTCGGAAGGAAAGCGCACGTGCATGACCCCACTCGAGCCGAGGACTGACTCCCCAGGGCAGACTCCAGAAGTACCCCTAGATGCATGTCAGCCCTGGAGAGGAATCCTCAGGTTCTGAACACAACTCCACAAAAGGTCTTAGGCCCTGGCATCGACGGGAGAGGAATCCTGAGAGGACCCCTAGCAACTCGCATGGCGACTGGCCTTTCTTGAGGCAACCAGAGCGGGTCCCTGAGGTCCCTGTCGTAACTCAATAGCACCTGCCACAACTCGAGAAAATCCAGGAGGTTCTCCCCTTCAGGAGAGATGAGGCCCATTTCCGCTGAGGCGTCTTCAGGCTAAACACACCTAACCTCTGGAACTTCCAAAGGGTCCTTCCCACACTTGCTGCAACTGAAGAAGTTCCCCGACATACCCGTCTCCACTCGAGAGGAAGCACGAGAGTCCCGCCCACATCCAGAGGAGCCTGGCTTCCACCACTTAGCTCTAGATGACGGATTCTTTTCCAGCTTCGTCTGGAAAGAATTCCCGGCTTTCCCGTCGCAACTCCAAGAGGAGGCGCTCTCAACAGGAAAAGCGATGAGAAACCCCAGTGTCGTGCCACAATTCCAAAGGACCCCCAGACCGTCAGTCCATTCCAGAGGAACTTTGCTTTCCCTGCACTGCCTCTACTTTCACGCCGAGGATCCACTCACTACACCATGGGAACGTGGGTCAGCCCTGTGGGAAAGCCTCGTCGGAAAGCCTCGAGGGAAAGCCACAGATCCCTTGATCCACGCGACGGGAAGTGTGACACTGCTGCTACAGTTCCTGAGGGAGAGCTCACGTGCATGCCCCCACATTGAGATGAGCAACAGACTCCCCCAGGGGAAACTCCAGAAGTAAGCCAAGATCCATGTCAGCACTGAAGAGGGAATCCTCAGGTTCCAGGGCCCCGACTCCACAAAAGGTCTTAGGCCCCGACATCGACCGGAGAGGAATCTCGAAAGGCCGCCCTTTGCAACTCCCATGGGCACTGGCCTTTCCTGAGGCCACCAGAGCGGGTCCTGAGGTCCCTGTCGTAACTCGAGAGACCCTGCCCAACTCTAGAAAATCCAGGAGGTTCTCCCCTTCCAGGCGAGATAAGGCCCCATTTCCTCTGAGGCGTCTGGGAGGCTCATCACACCTAAATTCTGGAAATTCAAAAGGTGGTCCTTGCTGTAACTCAAGAAGTTCCCCGACATACCCCGTCTCCACTCCGAGAGGAAGCACGAGGGTCCCGCCCACATCCAGAGGAGACGCCGTTTTGGTATCGAAGCTCGAGATGAGGGATCCTTTCCCTGCTTGGTCAGGAAATAATACACGCCATTCCGCTCGCATTTCAAGGGGAAGCGCTCTCCCAGGAAAGGGCGAGAGGAACTTCCAGGGTCGAGCCACCATTCACAGAGTCACCCAGATGTCTCAGTCCATTCCAGAGGAAACTGTTTTTCCGTGCACTGCCTCGAATTTCACCGGGGAGGATCGACTCAAACCACAGTGGCACGTGGGATAGCCCTGTGGGAAAGCCTCGTGGGAAATCCTCTTGGGAGAGCCCTCGAGGGAAAGCCACAGATCCATTGATCCACGCGAAGGGAAGCATGACACTGCTGCTACATCTCGGGAGGAAAGCGCACGTGCATGCCCCCACTCGAGACAAGGACTGACTCCCCTGGGGAGACTCCAGAAGTATCCCAAGATCCATGTCAGCACTGGAGAGGAATCCTCAGGTTCTGGCACCATCTCCACACATGGTCTTAGGCCCAGCATCGACGGGAGGGAATACCGAGAGGCCCCTGAGCAATTCGCATGGGGACTGGTCTTTCCTGAGGCCACCAGAGCAGGTCCCTGATGTCCCGGTCGTAAGTTGTGAGCACCTGCCTCAACTGGAGAAAATCCAGGTGGTTCTTCCCTCCAGGCGAGATGAGGCCCATTTCTGCTGAACCATATCCAGGTTAATCACACTAAACCTGTGGAACTTCCAAAGGGGCCTTCAAATCCTTGCTGCAACTCAGAAGCTCCCTGACATACCCGTCTCAGTGGAGAGGAAGCACGAGAG
>NW_017206681.1:0-4769 GCF_001704415.2 Capra hircus | reverse complement strand
GGAAAACAGGTTTCCTGCAATGGCCTGAGAAATCAGGGGGACTCTGGGAATGGGGCCTGATCCTGGAGTTCCTCTCGTCTTCCTGTGGAGAGCGCCTCCTCTTGAGATGCGACAGGAATGCTAGGAATTCTTTCCCGACCACGCAGGGAAAGGATCCCTCCTCTCTGAGCTAGCAGTCGGAAACGGGGCCACTCTGGAAATGGGCGGACTCTCATGTTACTCTGAGTGGAGACCGGTATGTCGGGGAACTTCTTGAGTTGCAGCAAGGGTGTGAAGGACCCTTTGAAGTTCCAGATGTTAGATGTGATTAGCCTCGAGACGCTCAGCGGAAATGGGCCTCATCTCGCCTGGAGGGGAGAACCTCCTGGATTTTCTCGAGTTGCGGCAGGTGCTCTCAACTTACGACGGGGACCTCAGGGACCCGCTCTGGAGGCCTCAGGAAAGGCCAGTCCCCATGCGAGTTGCTCGGGGCCTCTCGGGATTCCTCTCCTTCGATGCCCGGTGCCTAAGATCTTGTGTGGAGTCGGTGCTGGAACCTGAGGATTCCTCTGCAGTGCTGACATGGATCTTGGTGTACTTCTGGAGTCTCTCAGGGCAGTCAGTCCGCTACTCCACTGGGGGCATGCACGTGCGCTTTCCTCCCGATCTGTAGCAGCAGTGTCACGCTTCCCTTCGCATGGATCAAGGGATCTGTGGCTTTCCCTCGAGGCTTTCCCACGAGGCTTTCCCACAGGGCTGTCCCACGTGCCACTGTGGTGTGAGTCGATCCTCGGTTTGAAAGTCGAGGCAGTGCAGGGAATAAAGGTTTCTCTGGAATGGACTGAGACATCTGGGGACTCTGGGAATGGTGGCACGACCCTGGAGTCCTCTCTATTTTCCTGTGGAGAGCGCCTCCACTTAAGATGCGTTGGAAACGCCGTGAATTCTTTTCCGACCATGCAGGGAAAGGATCAATGCTCTCGAGCTATGAGGCGGAAACAGGGCTCCTCTGGATGTGGGTGGGACACTCGTGCTTTCTCTCGAGTGGAGACGGGTATGTCGGGGAACTTCTTGAGTTGCAGCAAGGGTGTGAAGGACCCTTTGGAAGTTCCAGAGGTTAGGTGTGATTAGCCTCGAGACGCCTCAGCGGAAATGGGCCTCATCTCGCCTGGAGGGGAGAACCTCCTGGATTTTCTCGAGTTGCGGCAGGTGCTCTCGACTTAGGACGGGGACCTCAGGACCCGCTCTGGTTGCCTCAGAAAGGCCAGTCCCCATGCGAGTTGCTCTCGGGCCTCTCGGGATTCCTCTCCCGTCGATGCCGGGGCCAAAGATCTTGTGTGGAGTAGGTGCCAGAACCTGAGCATTCCTCTCCAGTGCTGACATGGATCTTGGGGTACTTCTGGAGTCTCCCCACGGGAGTCAGCCGTCGTCTCGAGTGGGGAATGCACGTGCGCTTTCCTCCCGAGCTGAAGCAGCAGTGTCACGCTTCCCTTTGCGTGGATCAAGGGATCAGGGGTTTCCCTCGAGGCTTTCCAACGAGGCTTTCCCACGAGGCTTTCCCACAGGGCTGTCCCACGTGCCACCGTGGTGTGAGTCGATCCTCGGCTTGAAAGTCGAGGCAGTGCAGGGAAAACAGGTTTCCCTGGAATGGACTGAGACATCTGGAGGACTCTGTGTATGTGGCACGACCCTGGAGTTCCTCTCGCCCTTTCCTGTGGAGAGCGCCTGCTCTTGAGATGCGACGGGAACGCCGGGAATTCTTTCCTGACCACGCAGGGAAAGGATCCCTCCTCTCGAGCTAGGAGGCGGAAACGGGGCTCCTCTGGATGTGGGCGGGACTCTCGTGCTTCCTCTCGAGTGTAGTCGGGTATCTCGGGGAACTTCTTGAGTTGCAGCAAGGGTGTGAAGGACCCTTTGGAAGTTCCAGAGTTTAGGTGTGATTAGCCTCGAGACGCCTCAGCGGAAATGGGCCTCATCTCGCCTGGAGGGGAGAACCTCCTGGATTTTCTCGAGTTGCGGCAGGTGCTCTCGACTTACGACGGGGACCTCAGGGACCCGCTCTGGTGGCCTCAGGCAAGGCCAGTCCCCATGCGAGTTGCTCGGGGCCTCTCGGGATTCCTCTCCACGTGGATGCCGGGGCCTAAGATCTTGTGTGGAGTAGGTGCCGGAACCTGAGCATTCTCTCAAGTGCTGAGATGGATCTTGGGGTACTTCTGGAGTCTCCCCAGGGGAGTCAGTCGTCGTCTCGAGTGGGGGAAATGCACGTGCGCTTTCCTCCCGAGCGAAGCAGCAGTGTCACGCTTCCCTTTGCGTGGATCAAGGATCAGGGGCTTTCCCTCGAGGCTTTCCCACAGGGCTTTCCACGAGGCTTCCCCACAGGGCTGTCCCACGTGCCACCGTGGTGTGAGTCGATCCTCCCTTGAAAGTCGAGGCAGTGCAGGGAAAACAGGTTTCCCTGCAATGGCCTGAGAAATCAGGGGGACTCTGGGAATGGGGCCTGATCCTGGAGTTCCTCTCGTCTTTCCTGTGGAGAGCGCCTCCTCTTGAGATGCGACAGGAATGCTAGGAATTCTTTCCCGACCACGCAGGGAAAGGATCCCTCCTCTCGAGCTAGCAGTCGGAAACGGGGCCACTCTGGAAATGGGCGGGACTCTCATGTTACTCTTGAGTGGAGACCGGTATGTCGGGGAACTTCTTGAGTTGCAGCAAGGGTGTGAAGGACCCTTTGGAAGTTCCAGATGTTAGATGTGATTAGCCTCGAGACGCCTCAGCGGAAAATGGGCCTCATCTCGCCTGGAGGGGAGAACCTCCTGGATTTTCTCGAGTTGCGGCAGGTGGCTCTCAACTTACGACGGGGACGCTCAGGGACCCGCTCTGGAGGCCTCAGGAAAGGCCAGTCCCCATGCGAGTTGCTCGGGGGCCTCTCGGGATTCCTCTCCCTTCGATGCCGGTGCCTAAGATCTTGTGTGGAGTCGGTGCTGGAACCTGAGGATTCCTCTGCAGTGCTGACATGGATCTTGGTGTACTTCTGGAGTCTCTCAGGGCAGTCAGTCCGCTACTCCACTGGGGGCATGCACGTGCGCTTTCCTCCCGATCTGTAGCAGCAGTGTCACGCTTCCCTTCGCATGGATCAAGGGATCTGTGGCTTTCCCTCGAGGCTTTCCCACGAGGCTTTCCCACAGGGCTGTCCCACGTGCCACTGTGGTGTGAGTCGATCCTCGGTTTGAAAGTCGAGGCAGTGCAGGGAATAAAGGTTTCCCTGGAATGGACTGAGACATCTGGGGGACTCTGGGAATGGTGGCACGACCCTGGAGTCCTCTCTATTTTCCTGTGGAGAGCGCCTCCACTTAAGATGCGTTGGAAACGCCGTGAATTCTTTTCCGACCATGCAGGGAAAGGATCAATGCTCTCGAGCTATGAGGCGGAAACAGGGCTCCTCTGGATGTGGGTGGACACTCGTGCTTCCTCTCTCGAGTGGAGACGGGTATGTCGGGGAACTTCTTGAGTTGCAGCAAGGGTGTGAAGGACCCTTTGGAAGTTCCAGAGGTTAGGTGTGATTAGCCTCGAGACGCCTCAGCGGAAATGGGCCTCATCTCGCCTGGAGGGGAGAACCTCCTGGATTTTCTCGAGTTGCGGCAGGTGCTCTCGACTTACGACGGGGACCTCAGGGACCCGCTCTGGTGGCTCAAAGGCCAGTCCCCATGCGAGTTGCTCTCGGCCTCTCGGGATTCCTCTCCCGTCGATGCCGGGGCAAAGATCTTGTGTGGAGTAGGTGCCAGAACCTGAGCATTCCTCTCCAGTGCTGACATGGATCTTGGGTACTTCTGGAGTCTCCCCCACGGGAGTCAGCCGTCGTCTCGAGTGGGGGAATGCACGTGCGCTTTCCTCCCGAGCTGAAGCAGCAGTGTCACGCTTCCCTTTGCCGTGGATCAAGGGATCAGGGTTTTCGCTTTCCAACGAGGCTTTCCCACGAGGCTTTCCACAGGGCTGTCCCACGTGCCACCGTGGTGTGAGTCGATCCTCGGCTTGAAAGTCGAGGCAGTGCAGGGAAACAGGTTTCCCTGGAATGGACTAGACATCTGCGGGATCTGGGAATGGTGGCACGACCAGGAGTTCTCTCGCCTTTCCGTTGAGAGCGCCTCCTCTTGAGATGCGACGGAACGCCGGGAATTCTTTCCCGAACGCAGGGAAAGGATCCCTCCTCTCGAGCTAGGAGGCTGAAACGGGGCTCCTCTGGATGTGGGCGGGACTCTCGTGCTTCCTCTCGAGTGGAACGGTATGTCGGGGAACTTCTTGAGTTGCAGCAAGGGTGTGAAGGACCCTTTGGAAGTTCCAGATGTTAGATGTGATTAGCCTGGAGACGCCTAAGCGGAAATGGGCCTCATCTCGCCTGGAGGGGAGAACCTCCTGGATTTTCTCGAGTTGCGGCAGGTGCTCTCGACTTACGACGGGGACCTCAGGGACCCGCTCTGGTGGCCTCAGGAAAGGCCAGTCCCCTGCGAATTGCTCGGGGGCCTCTCAGGATTCCTCTCCCGTCTATGCCGGGGCTAAGATCTTGTGTGGAGTAGGTGCCGGAACCTGAGCATTCCTCTCCAGTGCTGACATGGATCTTGGGGTACTTCTGGAGTCTCCCGAGGGGGGGAGTCAGTCGTCGTCTCGAGTGGGGGAATGCACGTGCGCTTTCTCCCGAGCTGAAGCAGCAGTGTCACGCTTCTCTTTGCGTGGATCAAGGATCAGGGGCTTTCCTCGAGGCTTTCCAACGAGGTTTTCCCACGAGGCTTTCCCACAGG
>NW_017206680.1:0-4769 GCF_001704415.2 Capra hircus | reverse complement strand
ACCACGGCGGGGTGTGTTTGCAAGCCTCTATTTGGAAGGAACAGGTTTGCTTATACAACTCAAGACCTCCAGATCTGCTCAGAGGACTGAAGTTCCAGAGACAGGGCCATGTATCTCCCCTTCCCTTTGAGATCCTTGCAAAGACATTCCTAGCAGATCGTGGGAGTGCCCATGAAGAAGCAAGCAGCGGAGTGTGCTTGACATCACTGGCTGCCTACCTGGGCTCAGCTCCTCAAGGGGCCTTTCTCTCCTGGTAGGCCCTATGTCCCCTTTGGGAGAGGGTGGTGCCCTCTTCCCTCCACACTGCCAAAGGGTGGAGGTGGAGCAAACTCGTTCTCTCCGAGGTAAAAAAAAAAAAAGACAAATTGGATGGATTTTTAAGCTCTTGCTATGCTGCACCCCTCCAGGACCCACTCGAGCAAAACAGGTGCCTGTGGCCCCTAGGTCGGGTATGCAGGTTCACACACCGGGTGGATCCCGTCAAAGCCAAGAATTTTCCTGACAGACCTAGGCTCACTAGAGCTCTCCTCCAGAGGAAAGGGGACAGAAAAGACGTGTGTGTGGAGGTGGCTCTGCCTTTCCAGGTCCCAATCTCAGGGATAACTGCCCCTAAGAAAGGAACTGCTGCTGCTGCTGCTGCTAAGTTGCTTCAGTCGTGTTCGACTCTGTGCGACGCCATAGACGGTAGCCCACTAGGCTCCCCCGTCCCTGGGATTCTCCAGGCAAGAACAGTAAGTGGGTTGCCATTGCCTTCTCCAATGCATGAAAGTGAAAATGAAAGTGCAGTCGCTCAGTCGTGTCCGACCCTCAGCGACCCCACGGACTGCAGCCTACCAGGCTTCTCCGTCCATAGGATTTTCTGAAAGGAACTGCAAGAAGCGCTTTTCCAGGAGGCTGGGAAAGGGTGTTCGCAGGATGTGGGGAAAGAGAGCCTCCTTCGGGGAAGAATAGGCGGCCACTTGTTTTGTGTTGCAAACCTCTATTTGGAAGGAACAGGTTAGCTTATACAAAGGGAGACCTCCAGATCTGCTCAGAGGACCAAAGTTGCAGAGGCAGGTCGGTGTATTTTCCCTTCACTTTGCGATCCTTGCAAAGACATTCCTTGCTGATAGATGATTCAGCAAGGGCCTTTGAGACTGTTGTTTTCTTTCCTAGGTTCAAAGATTCCTTCAGTTCCTAATATAGATATCCTAGAAATTATCTGACATCCGTGAAAATCTGATATGTCCTGGTCAAATGCTGTCAGTTATAATTCCAGTTATCATATTAAAGCATTTCAAGTCGCAGCAGTGACCAGATTACATTGTCAATTTCTATTTAATCAGGTTTTAACCATGTCCTCTATGGTTTCACACTGATGCCTTTGCAGAAATACTGCTACTTCAAGATATATGGAATATACTTTTTTTAAGCTTACCGATAATTTGTTTGTTTGTTTGTTTGTCTTCTGGTAAGCTGGTACCAGATGGAATTTAGTCTCCTCTCTAGGTTAAGAGAAACAAGTTTTCTTAGAATGCAATTTTTTGATAACAGACTATGGATTTCTTTACCTTTCATTGATTTATAATTGTTTTCATCATCTGTTTTTTTTACTTCGGTAAAGTAAATAAGCCTTATTTAAGATTTTGGTACATGTAGGATGGACTAAGCTTTCCCCACTCTTGCAAGTTCCCTTAACCCTTCAGATTCTTCTCGTGGGACCAAAGATCTCACTTTCCTCCAGAGGGACAATCCAAGCTTTTTATTAGTTGATCTGGCCCCTGACATCAGAGTCCATTTGAGCACGAGTTGGCCTATAATTTTAGGCATGAAACTATGACTACATAAAGAAAAGGTGACTTTATGATTCAGGGATGGCCATGATATGCCTTGCACTTCAGAGAAAATGGGTTAAAATGATTTTTTTTTCTTCAAAACTGCACAGCCAGTTCTTTCAGCATATGCAATTGAAAACAATCTAGTCATTAGGTCAGTTTTCATTCCAATCCCAAAGAAAGGCAATGACAAAGAATATTCAAGCTGCTGCACAATTGCACTCATCTCACACACTAGTAAAGTAATGCTCAAAATTCTCCAAGTTCACATGAACTGTGAACTTCCAAATGTTCAAGAGGGATTTAAAAACATGCAGAGAAACCAGAGATCAAACTGCCAACATCCACTGGATCATTGAAAAAGCAAGAGAGTTCCAGAAAAAAAGACATCTATTTCTGCTTTATTGACTATGCCAAAGCCTTTGACTGTGTGGATCACAATAAACTGGGAAAAATTCTGAAAGAGATGGGAATACCAGACCACCTGACCTGTCTCTTGAGAAACCTGTATGCAGGTCAGGAAAGAAACAGTTCGAACTGGACATGGAACAACAGACTGGTGCTAAATAGGAAAAGGAATATGTCAAGGCAGTGTATTGTCACCCTGCTTATTTAACTTATATGCAGAGTACATCATGAGAAACACTGGCTGGAGGAAGCACACGCTGGAATCCAGATTGCTGGGAGAAATATTCAAGAATCTCAGATATGCAGATGACACCACCCTTATGGCAGAAAGTGAAGAAGAACTAAAGAGTCTCCTGATGAAAGTGAAAGAGGAGAGTGAAAAAGTTAGCTTAAAGCTCAGCATTCAGAAAACTAAAAATCATTGCATCCAGTCTCATCACTTCATGGCAAATAGATGGGAAAACATTGGAAACAGCAGCAGACTATTTTGGGGGGCTTGGAAATCACTGGCAGGTGAATGTCTGCCTCCATGAACTTTAAAAAGCGTATTTTATGACTTGGAAGAAAAGTGATGACCAAACTAGACAGCATATTAAAAAGCCGAGACGTTGCTTTGCCAACAAAGATCCATCCAGTCAAGGCTATGGTTTTTCCATATGTCATGGATGGATATGAAAGATGTACTATAAAGAAAGTGACAGCTGAAAATTGGATGCTTTTTGAACTGTGGTGTTGGAGAAGATGCTTGTAGGTCGCTTAGACTACAAGGAGACGCAACCACTCCATCCTAAAGGAAATCAGTCTTGAATATACATTGGAAGGACTAATACTGAACCTGAAACTCCAATACTTTGGCCACTTGATGTGAAGAGCTGACTCACTTGGAAGTTGCTTTGATTTGCCTGTGAGTGTGGGAGCCTCCCTGGGCAAAGGCCTCAGGGGTCATTGCCACTGAATCACGACCTCCAAGGCAAGCGCATTCCAGCTGTGTGAACATTCAGGAGCAGGAGACTGGGAAAACTATCTTTCCTTAGAGGAAGGAAAGTCATCCACAGAGAGTGTGTTTTCAGCGCTCTCTTTGCAGCAAGTGTTTTGCTTCTCAGACATCAGAGCTGCAGGCTTGCTCTGAGGCCTCAATTGCAGAGTCAGGGCTGTGTGGTCTCACTGCACTTTCCAAGCATTGCAGACACATCTCCTAGGTTGGAGCAGTGCTTCCCATGAGAAAGAAGCCTCGGGAGTGTGTCTGAGCGGGCTGAGTGCCATGCTAGGGTCACCTAGTCGAGGGCACCTTGCACATCCAATGGCCCCCAGGCGAGTAGCTATGGACCGGCCCTTCGGTTGAGACATCCCAAAGCAGGAACAAAGCTAGCTCTGTCAGAAGAGGAAAACAGCAATGGGATGGATTTTCAAGCAGTTGCTAAGTCACACCACGTTAGGGCTCCCCGGAAAGAAATGCGAATTTTGGCCTCTAGGCCCAGTATCCAGATGTGTGCACAGGATATTTTCCCCACAGGATTCAAGAATGTTCCAGACAGACCTAAGCTCACTAGCTCTCTCCTGCAGAGGAAATGAAATATTGTTGCTGAACCACGAAAAGATGCTGGGATTCTTGGCTTATGGAGGAGAAGAATTCAATCCAGGGCCCAAGACGAGGCTTGATTGCTCAGAGCTTTTGTGCAATAGAGTTTTATTAAAAGGATAAAGGAGATAGAGAAAAGCTTCTGACAGAGACATCACAAGGGGCAGAAAGCGTACCCCCTTGCTAGTGTTAGTAATGGAGTTATATACTCTCCAATAAGTTATGACAACGAACAAAAGAATGTCTGGAGGTTGTAAAGACTCACTAGACCTACTCCCATAATTTGACATTTTAAGATAACAGGATTAGCCAGAAGGTTTTTTCCAGAGACCGTCCTCAAGAAGGATGCATGATTGTTATATAATCCTAAGGAATGTAGAGGGAAAAACAGTTTGTCCTTCCTTCCTCCTTGAGAATTCTAGACCCTCTCTCTCCTTGGGACCCTTGAACTTCTTAGAAACCTGCCTTGGCAATGACTCTCAGAAAACATGATTGAACAGCCGTTTGGAGCTTCCTTTGACTTTTCCCTGGGAGGGAGGGAGCCCTCCTGAGCACAGGGCCTCAGGGGCCATGGCCCAATGAAAAATAATCTCCCAGCAAGTGCTTTTCAGCCCTGTGTGACTCTCAGCCCACAGGAGGCTGAGAAAACTCTCTTCCTTGGAGGAAGGAAAGGCAGCCCAAGAGTGTGTTTTCAGGCCTGTATCTTGCAGCAAGTGTTTGGCTTGTTAGACAGAAGACCTGCAGGCCTGTTCCAACAGACTCAATTCCAGAATCAGGGCCTTGTGTCTCCCTGCAGTTTCCTGGCCTTGCAAACACATTCCTAGGTGAGAGCATCCTGCCCATGGGGAAGCAGGCTGCGGGAGTGTGTCTGAGGGGGCCAGGTGTCATGCTGGGGTCACCTGTTCGAGGGCACCTTGCACCTCCAATGGACCCCAGGCAAGGAGTTGCAGGCCACCACCTTGCTTCTG
>NW_017206679.1:0-4769 GCF_001704415.2 Capra hircus | reverse complement strand
AAGGAATCTGTGGCTTTCCCTGGAGTCTTTCCCATGAGGCTTTCCCACAGGGCTATTCACTTGCCACCATGGTGTGAGTCGATCCTCGGCGTGAAAGTCGAACCAGTGCAGGGAAAACAGGAACCTCCTTCCCCACAGTAGGGGTACACTGTCCCCTTGGGCGGTATCTCCAGGCACTCGCGCTGGGGGTTGCCCGCGGAGGTGCGGGCCTCAGGCTCCACGTGAGAAAAGCCCCAAATGGCATTAGCTGCCAGTCCAGACGCTGGCCCCTCAGGTCTCTGGCCGGAGCCTTGGGCTCCAGGCAACTCAAAGCCCTCGGGGTGGCACTCTGGACTGCTGTAGGGAAAGGATGCGCAAAGAGCCCATGGAGGAGTTGGGGAGGGGCATGGGGGAAACGGAGGCGAGGACAGCGAGGGATCTAGGTGGAGCGCTGGAGAGAGGCGTCTGGTGTCCCGGAATGCCTCGGAGGAGCCAGCGGGGAACAGTCGAGGCCCAGGGACCTGTGGAATGTGAAAAGGCGGGAAATCCCAGAGCAAGGCAGGCTGGGAAAGGGGGCATTGGTGGCCAATTCAAAGGGACCTTGGGCGTTTCCTGGGCGGTGAGCTCCCTTGGCACTGCTGAGGGCCCCTGATTGATCCACCCGGGGTTGATCCCACCCCCGCTGCGAGGGAGGGCCACAAACCAAAGCGCGCGAACTGCCCGCCCACCCCAACGGGGATCTTGGCGGTCCAGGGCTCAGCCGTGCCCGGGAAAAGCCCACTCGCTCCACGGGACTCCGTCCAGGGTCTCTGCTTGGAAAGAGGCCAGGGGCGACCCCACCATCTACCCACCCAAACCCTATTGACGTCAATGGTGGCGGAGACGCCTCCCGTTCTCCAGAGTCCTAAGCTGCTGGGTCCCCGCCCACTCGGCCAGCAGTCTGCAGCGTGCCGTGTGCCTCTCCCACCATGGCTTGGTTCGGCTCCTCCAGCACCTCAAGCGGTACGTTTGCCCTCGGTCCCTGTGGTCGGATCACATCTCAGGGGATTTGCGGGTGGCCTGGGCAAGGGCTCTCGGCCAATGTGTTGACCCCCTCCCCCCCGAGAACGGCTGGGACCCATCGGCCAGGCCGGGTTCCGAGGCGTCAGGTGTGCCCAAATTCGGAGGGCGTGGCATCGTTCGTTCATCTTGCTCCTTTGGCACACACATGGCTTCTCCGTTCTCTTTTCTGGAAGACAGTGTTGTTTCAGGGGGCGTGCTGCGGGGGGCGGGGGCCGGGGTTGCGGGTGGTGGGAGCGGTGCTGTGCTGGGATGAGGCCCTTTATCCTCACATCTTCCTGTGGGAATGGGAGTCGGGGAGCTCTGTGGCCTTGCTGCCTTCAGTGGCTTCCTCTGCACAGGGGCCTAGTGGCTTCTGCCTTTTGTCAGGCGTTACGGGGTTTGGGCTTCGCTTTGGTGGCCTTGGCCTTTGCCTTGGCCTGGGCCTTGCCCTTGCCTTGCCCCTTGCCTTGGTCTTGGTCTTGGCCTTGCCCTGCCCTTGAAGTTGAACTTGACCTTGACCCTTGACTTTGAACTTGAAATTGGCCTTGACCCTTGAACTTGACCTTGACCTTGAACTTTAACTTCAACTTGAACTTGACTTGACCTTGAACTTGAACTTGAACTTGAAACTTGACTTGACGTTGAACTTGACTTGACCTTGAACTTGAACCTTGACTTGAACTTGACTTGACCTTGACTTTGAACTTTACCTTGACCTTGAACTTCAACTTGAACTTGAACCTTGACCTTGACTTGAATTTGAAACTTGACCTTGACTTGAACTTGACCTTGACCTTGACTTTGAACTTGACCTTGACTTTGAACTTCAACTTGAACTTGAACTTGAACTTGACCTTGACCTTGACCAACAACGGGAGACCTCGAGATTTGCTCAGAGCACCGGAGGTCCAGAAGCAGGTCCCTGTATCTCCCCTTCCCTTTGTGATCATTGCAAAGACATTCCTAGCTGATAGCGGAAGTGCCCCTGAAGAAGCAAGCAGTGGAGTGTGTTTGACACGACTGTGTGCCTTCCTGGCCTCATCTCCACAAGGGGCCTTTCCTCTCGAATAGGCCCCATGTCCCTTGGGGAGGGTGTCATGCCTCTTTTCTCCTCACTGCCAAAGGGTGGAGCCAAGCTCGCTCTGTCAGAGGTACAAAAACAGCAATTGAATGGATTTTCAAGCTCTTGCTAGGCTGCACCCTTTCAGGGCCCACTTTACTGAAACAGGTGCTCTGTGGCCCCTGGTTGGGTATGCAGGTTCACAAACAGGGTGAGATCCTGTCCAAGCCAAGAATTTTCCTGAAAGACCTAGGCTCACTAGAGCTCTCCTCCAGAGCAAAGGGGATAGAGGAGATGTATGGGAGGAGTCTTTGCCTTTCCCTGTGAGTGTGGGGCTACTCCTACGGCCCCAAGCTCAGGATAACTGCCTCTAAGAAAGGAATGGCAAGAAGCGCTATTCTTGGAGGTTGGGACAGGGAGTTCGCAGCATGTGGGGGAAAGAAAGACTTCTTCGGGAAGAAGAGGCAACCACCGGGGGTGTGTTTGCAAGCCTCTATTTGGAAGGAACAGGTTTGCTTATACAACTCAAGACCTCCAGATCTGCTCAGAGGACTGAAGTTCCAGAGACAGGGCCATGTATCTCCCCTTCCTTTGAGATCCTTGCAAAGAATTCCTAGCAGATCGTGGAGTGCCCATGAAGAAGCAAGCAGCGGGAGTGTGCTTGACATCACTGGCTGCCTACCTGGGCTCAGCTCCTCAAGGGGCCTTTCTCTCCTGGTAGGCCCTATGTCCCCTTTGGGAGAGGGTGGTGCCCTCTTCCCTCCACACTGCCAAAGGGTGGAGGTGGAGCAAAACTCGTTCTCTCCCGAGGTTAAAAAAAAGACAAATTGGATGGATTTTTAAGCTCTTGCTATGCTGCACCCCTCCAGGACCCACTCGAGCAAAACAGGTGCCCTGTGGCCCCTAGGTCGGGTATGCAGGTTCACACACCGGGTGTGATCCCGTCAAAGCCAAGAATTTTCCTGACAGACCTAGGCTCACTAGAGCTCTCCTCCAGAGGAAAGGGGACAGAAAAGACGTGTGTGTGGAGGTGGCTCTGCCTTTCCAGGTCCCAATCTCAGGGATAACTGCCCCTAAGAAAGGAACTGCTGCTGCTGCTGCTGCTAAGTTGCTTCAGTCGTGTTCGACTCTGTGCGACGCCATAGACGGTAGCCCACTAGGCTCCCCGTCCCTGGGATTCTCCAGGCAAGAACAGTAAGTGGGTTGCCATTGCTCTCTCAATGCATGAAAGTGAAAATGAAAGTGCAGTCGCTCAGGTCGTGTCCGACCTCAGCGACCCAACGGACTGCAGCCTACCAGGCTTCTCCGTCCATAGGATTTTCTGAAAGGAACTGCAAGACGCGCTTTTCCTGGAGGCTGGGAAAAGGGAGTTCGCAGGATGTGGGGAAAGAGATCCTCCTTCGAGGAAGAATAGGCGGCCATTGTTTTGTGTTGCAAACCTCTATTTGGAAGGAACAGGTTAGCTTATACAAAGGGAGACTCCAGATCTGCTCAGAGGACCGAAGTTGCAGAGGCAGGTCGGTGTATTTTTCCTTCATTTTGCGATCCTTGCAAAAGACATTCCTTGCTGATAGATATTCAGGGCAAGGGCCTTTGAGACTGTTGTTTTCTTTCCTAGGTTCAAAGATTCCTTCAGTTCCTAATATAGATATCCTAGAAATTATCTGACATCCGTGAAAATCTGATATGTCCTGGTCAAATGCTGTCAGTTATAATTCCAGTTATCATATTAAAGCATTTCAAGTCGCAGCAGTGACCAGATTACATTGTCAATTTCTATTTAATCAGGTTTTAACCATGTCTTTCTATGATTTCACACTGATGCCTTTGCAGAAATACTGCTACTTCAAGATATATGGAATATACTTTTTTTAAGCTTACCGATAATTTGTGTTTGTTTGTTTGTTTTGTCTTCTGGTAAGCTGGTACAGATGGAATTTAGTCTCCTCTCTAGGTTAAGAGAACAAAGTTTTCTTAGAATGCAATTTTTGATAACAGACTATGAGTTTCTTTACCTTTCATTGATTTATAATTGTTTTCATCATCTGTTTGTTTACTTCGGTAAAGCAAAATAAGCCTTATTTAAGATTTTTGGTACATGTAGGTGGACTAAGCTTTCCCACTCTTGCAAGTTCGCCTTTAACCTTCAGATTCTTCTCGTGGGACAAAGATCTCACTTTCCTCCAGAGGGACAATCCAAGCTTTTTATTAGTTGATCTGCCCCTGACATCAGAGTCAATTTGAGCATGAGTTGGCCTATAATTTAGGCATGAACTATGACTAACATAAAGAAAAGGTGACTTTATGATTCAGGGATGGCCATGATATGCCTTGCACTTCAGAGAAAATGGGTTAAAATGATTTTTTTTCTTCAAAACTGCGCAGCCAGTTCTTTCAGCATATGCAATTGAAAACATCTAGTCATTAGGTCAGTTTTCATTCAATCCCAAAGAAAGGCAATGACAAAGAATATTCAACTGCTGCACAATTGCACTCATCTCACACACTAGTAAAGTAATGCTCAAAATTCTCCAAGTTCACATGAACTGTGAATTCCAAATGTTCAAGAGGGATTTAAAACATGCAGAGAAAACCAGAGATCAAACTGCCAACATCCACTGGATCATTGAAAAAGCAAGAGAGTTCCAGAAAAAAAAGACATCTATTTCTGCTTATTGACTATGCCAAA
>NW_017206678.1:0-4769 GCF_001704415.2 Capra hircus | reverse complement strand
ACGCAGGCTTTCCAAAGGGCTGTCCCACATGCCATTGTTGTGTGAGTCGATCCTCGGCTTGAGAGCCAAGGCAATGCAGGGAAAACAGGTTTCCGTGAAATGGACTGAGACATGTGGGGGACTCTGGAATGGTGGCACCACCTGGAGTTCCTCTCGCCTTTCTGTGGAAGAGGCGACTCCTCTTGAGACGCTATGGAACGCCGGGAATTCTTTCCCGACAACGCAGGGAAAGGATCCCTCCTCTCGAGCTAGGAGACGAAAACGGGGCTCCTCTGGATGTGGCAGGCCTCTCGTGCTTCCTCTCGAGTGGAGACAGGTATGTCAGGGAACTTCTTGAGTTGCAGCAAGGACGTGAAGGACCCTTTGGAAGTTCCAGAGGTCAGGTGTGATAAGCCTTGAGTCGCCTCTGCGGAAATGGGCCTCATCTCGCCTGGAGGGGAGAACCTCCTGGATTTTCTCGAGTTGCGGCAGGTGCTCTCGACTTACGACAGGGACCTCAGAGACCCGCTCTGGTGGCCTCAGGAAAGACCAGTCCCCATGCGAGTTACTCAGGGCCCTCGGGGTTCCTCTCCCGTCGATGCCAGGGCCTAAGACCTTGTGTGGAGTTGGTGCCGGAACCTGAGGATTCCTTTGCAGTGCTGACAAGGATCTTGGGGTACTTCTCCAGTCTCCCCACGGGAGTCAGTCCTCATCTCGAGTGGGGGCATGCACGTGCGCTTTCCTCCCGAGCTGTAGCAGCAATGTCACGCTTTCCTTCACGTGGATCAAGGGATCTGTGGCTTTCCCTCGAGGCTTTCACACGAGGCTTTCCCAAGAAGCTTTCCCTCCAGGGCTGTCCCACGTGCCACCGTTGTGTGAGTCGATCCTCGGCTAGAAAGTCGAGGCAGTGCAGGGAAACAGGTTTCCCTGGAACGGACTGAGACATCTGGGGGACTCTGCGAATGGTGGCACGACACTGGAGTTCCTCGCCTTTCCTGTGGAGAGCGCCTCCTCTTGAATTGCGATGGGAACTCGGTGAATTCTTTCCAGACAACGCACGGAAAGGATCCCACCTCTGGAGCTAAGAGGCAGAAATGGGGCTCCTCTGGATGTGGGTGGGACTCTCGTGCTTCCTCTCGAGTGCAGACGGATATGTCGGAGAACTTCTTGAGTTGCAGCAAGGGTGTGAAGGACCCTTTGGAAGTTCCAGAGGTTAGGTGTGATTAGCCTCAAGACGCCTCAGCGGAAATGGGCCTCATCTTGCCTGGAGGGGAGAACCTCCTGGATTTTCTCGAGTTGCGGCAGGTGCTCTCGACTTATGACGGGGACCTCAGGGACCCGCTCTGGTGGACTCAGTAAAGGCCAGTCCACATGCGCGTTGCTCAGGGGCCTCTCGGGATTCCTCTCCCGTCGATGCCGGGGCCTACGACCTTGTGTGAATTTGGTGCCGGAACTTGAGGATTCCTCTCCAGTGCTGACATGGATCTTGGGGTACTTCTGGAGTCTCCCCAGGGGAGTCAGTCGTAGTCTCGAGTGGGGGCATGCACGTGCGATTTCCTCCAGAGCTGTAGCAGCAGTGTCACGCTTCCTTTCCGCGTGGATCAAGGGATCTGTGGCTTTCCCTAGAGACTTTCCCACGAGGCTTTCCCACGGGGCTTTCCCACGAGGCTTTCCCACAGGGCTGTCCCACGTGCCACCGTGGTGTGAGTCGATCCTCGGCTAGAAAGTCAAGGCAGTGCAGGGAAAACAGGTTTTCCTGGAATGGACTGAGACATCTGGGGGACTCTGCGAATGGTGGCACGACCCTTGAGTTCCTCTCGGCCTTTCCTGTGGAGAGCGCCTCATCTTGAGATGCGACGGGAACGCCGGGAATTCATTACCAACCACACAGGGAAAGGATCCCTCCTCTCGAGCTACGAGGCGGACACGGGGCTCCTCTGGATGTGAGCGGAGCTCTTGTGCTTCCTCTCGAGTGGAGACGGGTATGTCATGGAAATTCTTGAGTTGCAGCAAGGGTGTGAAGGACCCTTTGGAAGTTCCAGAGATTAGGTGTGATTAGCCTCGAGACGCCTCAGCGAAATGGGCCCTCATCTCTCCTGGAGGGCAGAACCTCCTGGATTTTCTCGAGTTGCGGCAGGTGCTCTCGACTTACGACAGGGACCTCAGGGACCCGCTCTGGTGGCCTCAGGAAAGGCCAGTCCCCATGCGATTTGCTCGGGGGCCGCTCGGGATTCCTCTCCCATCGATGCCGGGCCCTAAGACCTTGTGTGGAGT
Source organism: Capra hircus (assembly GCF_001704415.2). NCBI lineage: Eukaryota > Metazoa > Chordata > Mammalia > Artiodactyla > Bovidae > Capra > Capra hircus. Next base: position 2,516 of record NW_017206678.1, on the reverse strand, counting down.
CGGTGTCGGAAACTGAGAATTCCCCTGCAGTGCTGACATCGCTCTTGGGGTACTTCTGAAGTCTCCCCAGGGGAGTGAGTCCTCGTCTCCAGTCGGGGTATGCACGTGCGCTTTCCTCCTGAGCTGTAGCAGCAGTGTCACGCTTCCCTTCCCGTGGATCATAGGATCTGTGGCTTTCCCTCGAGGCTTTCCCATGAGGCTTTCCCACGACGCTTTCCCACCAAGGCTTTCCAACGAGGCTTTCCCCCAGTGATGTCCCACGTGCCACCGCGGTGTCAGTCGATCCTCGGTTTGAAAGTCGAGGCAGGTGCCGGGGAAAACAGGCTTCCCTTGGAATGGACTGAGACATCTGGGGGACTCTGGAAATGGTGACACGACCCTGGAGTTCCTCTCGCCTTTCCTGTGGAGAGCGCCCCCTCTTGATATGTGACGGGAACGCGGGGAATTCTTTTCCGAACACGCAGGGAAAGGATCCCTCCTGTCGAGCTAGGAGGCGGAAACAGGGCTCCTCTGGATGTGGGCGGGACTCTCGTGCTTCCTCTCGAGTGGAGACGGGTATGTCAGGGAACTTCTTGAGTTGCAGCAAGGGTGTGAAGGGCCCTTTGGAAGGTCCAGAGGTTAGGTGTGATTAGCCTCGAGTCGCCTCTGCGGAAATGGGGCTCATCTCGTCTGGAGGGAAGAACCTCCTGGATTTTCTCGAGTTGTGGCAGGTTCTCTCGACTTATGACGGGGACCTCAGGGACTCGCTCTGGTGGCCTCAGGAAGGCCAGTCCCCATGCGAGTGGCTCGGGGCCTCTCGGGATTTCACTCCCATCGATGCCGGGGCCTAAGGCCTTGTGTGGAGTCGGTGCAGGAACCTGAGGATTCCTCTCCTTGCTGACATGGATCTTGGGTACTTCTGGAGTCTCCCCAGGGGAGTCAGTCCTCGTCTCGAGTGGGCGCATGCACATGCGCTTACCTCCCGAGCTGTAGCTGCAGTATCTCGCTTCCCTTCTTGTGGAGTAAGGGATCTGTGGCTTTCCCTCGAGTCTTTACCACGAGGCTTTCCCACGAGGCTTTCCCAAAGGGCTGTCCCACATGCCACCGTTGTGTGAGTCGATCCTCGGCTTGAGAGCCAAGGCAAATGCAGGGAAAACAGGTTTCCGTGAAATGGACTGAGACATGTGGGGGACTCTGGGAATGGTGGCACCACCTGGAGTTCCTCTCGCCTTTCCTGTGGAGAGCGACTCCTCTTGAGACGCTATGGGAACGCCGGGAATTCTTTCCCGACAACGCAGGGAAAGGATCCCTCCTCTCGAGCTAGGAGACGGAAACGGGGCTCCTCTGGATGTGGGCAGGCCTCTCGTGCTTCCTCTCGAGTGGAGACAGGTATGTCAGGGAACTTCTTGAGTTGCAGCAAGGACGTGAAGGACCCTTTGGAAGTTTCAGAGGTTAGGTGTGATTAGCCTCGAGACGTCTCAGCGGAAATGGCCTCATCTCGCCTGGAGGGAGAACCTAATGGATTTTCTCGAGTTGTGGCAGGTGCTCTCGACTTATGACGGGGACCTCAGGGACCCGCTCTGGTGGCCTCAGGAAAGGCCAGTCCCCATGCGAGTTGCTCGGGGCCTCTCGGTTTCCTCTCTCCCGTCGATGCCGGGCCTAAGACCTTGTGTGGAATCGGTGCCGGAACCTGAGGATTCCTCTCCAGTGCTGACATGGATCTTGGGGTACTTCTGGAGTCTCCCCAGGGAGACAGACCTCCTCTCGAGTGGGGGCATGCAGGTGCGCTTTCCTCCCGAGCTGTAGCAGCAGTGTCGCGCTTCCCTTCCCGTGGATCAAGGGATCTGTGGCTTTCCCTCGAAGCTTTCCCACGAGGCTTTCCCCACAAGGCTTTCCCACAGGGCTGTCCCACTTGCCACCGTGGTGTGAGTCGATCCTCGTCTTGAAAGTCGACGCAGTGCAGGGGAAAACAGTTTTCCCTGTAATGGACTGAGACATCTGGGTGACTCTGGGAATGATGGCACTACCTGGAGTTCCTCTCGCCTTTCCTGTGGAGAGCGCCTGCTCTTGAGATGCAACGGGAACGCCGGGAATCTTTTCCAAGACGCAGGGAAAGGATCCCTCCTCTCGAGCTTGGAGGCGGACACCGGGTCCTCTGGATGTGGCGGGACTCTCTGCTTCCTCTCGAGTGGAGACGGGTATGTCGGGCAACTTCTTGAGTTGCAGTAAAGGGTGTGAAGGACCCTTTGGAAGTTCCAGAGGTTAGGTGTGATTAGCCTCGAGACGCCTCTGGGAAAAGGGCCTCATCTCGCCTGGAGGGTAGAACTCCTGGATTTTCTCGAGTTGCGGCAGGTGCTCTCGACTTACGACGGGGACCTCAGGACCGCTCTGGTGCCTCAGGAAAGGCCAGTCCATGCGAGTTGCTCGGGGCTCTCGGGTTCCTCCCGTCGATGCCGGGGCCTAAGACCTTTGTGTGGAGTCGGTGCCGGAACCTGAAGGATTCCTCTCAGTGCTGACATGGATCTTGGGGTACTTCT
>NW_017206677.1:0-4770 GCF_001704415.2 Capra hircus | reverse complement strand
GGACCCTCGTGCTTCCTTTGAGTGTAGACGGGGTATGTCGGGAAAGCTCTTGAGTTGCAGCAAGTGTGTGTGAAGGAACCATTGGAAGTTCCAGAGGTTAGGTGTGCTTAGCCTCTAGATGCGTCAGTGGAAATAGGCCTCATTTTGCCTGTAGGGGAGAACCTCCTGGATTTTCTCGAGTTACGGCAGGTGCTCTCGAATTACGACGGGGACCTCAGGGAACCTGTCTCGTGGCCTCAGGAAAGGCCAGTCCCCATGCAAGTTGCCAGGGGGACTCTCGGATTCCTCTTGGGTCGATGCCGGGGCCTAAGACCTTGTGTGGAGTCGAGGCCGGATCCTGAGGATTCCTCTCCAGTGCTGACATGGTTCTTGGGTACTTCTGGAGTCTCCCCAGGAAATCAGTCCTCGTCTCGAGTGTGGGCATGCACGTGCGCTTTCCTCCCGAGCTGTAGCAGCAGTGTCACGCTTCCTAACGCGTGGTCAAGGGATCTGTAGCTTTCACTCAAGTCTTTCCTTCAAGGCTTTCCCAAGAGTCTTTCCACAGGGCTGTCCCACCTGCCACCATGGTGTGAGTCGATCCTCGGCTTGAAAGTCGAGGCAGTGCAGGGAAAACAGGTTCCTCTGGAATGGACTGTGACATCTGGGGGACTCTTGGAATGGTGGTACGACCCTGGAGTTCCGCTCGCCTTTCCTGTGGAGAGCGCCTCCTCTTGAGATGGGACGGAACCCGCGGAATTCTTTCCCGACCAAGCAGGGAAAAGATCCGTCATCTCGAGGTCCGAGGCAGAAACGGGGCTCCTCTGGATGTGGCGGGACCCTCGTGCTTCCTCTGGAGTGGAGACGGTATGTCGGGGAACTTCTTGAGTTTCAGCAAGGTTGTGAAGGAACCTTTGGAATTTCCAGAGTTTAGGTGTGATTAGCCTCGAGTGCCTCAGCGGAAATTGGCCTCATCTTGCCTGGAGGGGAGAACCTCCTGGATTTTCTCGAATTGTGGCAGGTGTTTCTCAACGTACGCTGGGACCTCAGGGACCCGCTCTGGTGGCCGTCAGGAAAGGCCAGTTCCCATCGAGTGGCTACGGGCCTCTCAGGATTCCTCTCCCGTCGATGGTGGGGCCTAAGACCTTGTGTGAAGTCGAGGCCGGTACCTGAGGATTCCTCTCCCGTGGTGACATGGTTCTTGGGGGTACTTCTTGAGTCTCCCCAGGGGTGTCAGTCCTCTTCTCAGCGGGATCATGCAAGAACGCTTACCTCCTGAGCTGCAGTAGCAGTGTCACGCTGCCCGTCGCGTGGATCAAGAGATCTATGTCTTTCCCTCGAGGTATTTCTCACGGGGCTTTCCCTCGAGGCTTTCCCACGAGGCTTTCCCACATCGCTGTCCCACGTGCCACCATGGTGCCAGTCGATCCTCGGCGTGAAAATCAAGGCAGTGCTGGGAAAACAGGTTCCTCTGGAATGGACTGAGACATCTGGGGACTCTTGGAATTGTGGCACGACCCTGGAGTTCCTCTCGCCTTTCCTGTGGAGAGCGCCTCTTCTTGAGATGCGGTGGGAACGCCGGGAATACTTTCCCGACCAAGCAGGAAAGTCCGTGGTCCAGCCCGGTGGATCCAGCGTGATTCGAAGGTGGACGTAGTCGTCGTCTTGGAAATATACATATTTAATCCCAGATATAAAGAGATTAGAAATGGATTGTGTAGTAGGAAGATTATTGAGAAAAAGAGGCTGAATAACTTGGATTACGTGGAATAGCATCCATCCTCCAGTAGAGAATTCAGCCAGAAAAACGGGAGCAAAAAAGAAGCGACATGGGGGAATCAGTCTTTCCGGAAACTGATCTGATTTCTTTATTTTTGGTTTTGCTTGTATACCTCTTGTTACACATAGGATGAATACAGAGTCACGCAGGAGTCGGCATCCTGACCTTTATCAAAATCAGGTGCTTCACATAAATGTATAAAAAAAAGGTCTTAGGGATCTTACATCATCTTCTGGCCATGAATGAGACCTGCTGACATTTTATGATCCTTTCTTTCTGATAACCAAATAAACTTATTTCTTCCAAGGGTGTTTTTTCTTAAACCAGGCACCACCCTCCAAATAAAGTTACATTCCTATAGGGTGAGGGTGTAGTGAGTTACAATCAAGAAAGGAATTTATTTAACCCAAGGTTAACATGATTAGTCTTAAAGGTGAATTCTTATTTCTCCTATATGCTTAAAGGTTAATACTTATTTCTCCTATATACTAGTTATATTCATTATAAGGGTAGGGAACATGGAGATTTATCAGCAAACATCAGCCTAACAAATGAAAATCCTTTCATCAATTCTCCCCTTAAGATCTATTTAGTCTTAAGATATGATAAAGTTACATTCTTACATAGAAAGGACACAGTGATATATAACAAAGTACAGTGATCTATTACAAAAGTGAAAATCCATTAACTCAAAAAGTCTAGTATTGCTAACATCAAAAACTGCTATATTTCCTTTGCTATATTCCAAATACATTGATTAATATATTCCCAAGTGCCTAAGGATATGGAGGCCTGGTGGCAATCATTGACTCAACAAGAAAAAAAGTCCTATGCTAATTAAGACTCTCAAAATACTCCAAAACTCTCTGTGCTGTTTACAGTTGAGGAGTAAACAATCTTGTGCCTAGTGGCAGCAGTATGGATAATCCTGTCACACAAGCTGGTCTGTCAGCAGAGAGGTTTGACCTAAAATATCCTTGTCCCACCCAGAGCAGGGAATTAGCAGCAATTTTTGACACAACAAATGAAGAACCCTTCACCAATATAATTCCTAACCAACTATACTAATAATTTCTAACTCCCCAAAATAATTTGCCTTTAGTAAGTCTAAAACATCTCATGCCTCTCAGGTTGGGAGGCTGTAAACAATCACATGTGGCGGACAAACCTATAAAGGTGGCTAGATAACCTTCAGAGGAGTCGGCAAGCTGAAACACTCTTGTCATGCCCAAGAATATTTATTGCCTTGAAGCTGCACGTTTACTTCTTCTCCGAGAGAAACAGTTATGGGGGAGAGCCCCCGTAAAGTCAGAAGTGTAGGTGAGAGCATAAAACAGACTCTGGTTTGGGGTTCGATGCTCCGGGAACAGGGGTTACCTGAGGCTTGATCACGCCTTTGCGCATGCCAAGCCTCCTTCTCATGACCTTTGCCATAGGCGGAATTCCTCACGCTGGTCCCCGGAAGGAAAGGATCCCTCATCTCGAGCGACGAGGCGGAAACGCGCCTCCTGTGGATGTAGGGGGGACCATCTTGCTTATTCTCGAGTGGAGACGGGTATGTCGGGGAACTTCTTGAGTTGCAGCAAGGGTGTAAAGTACCTTTTGGAAGTTCCAGAGGTTAGGTGTGATTAGCCTCGAGACACCTCAGTGGAAATGGGCCTCATCTTCGCCTGAGGGGAGAAACCTCCTGGATTTTCTCGAGTTGCGGCAGGTGCTCTCGACTTACGACGGGGACCTCAGGGCCAGCTCTGGTGGCCTCAGGAAAGGCCAGTCCCCATTCAAGTTTCTAGGGGGCCTCTCAGGATTCCTCTCACGTCGATGCCGGGGCCTAAGACCTTGTGGAGAGCCCGAGCGGAGGCGCGGGGAGCGTTTCGGTTCTCAGTGCCTGGGGCACCGGTGTGTGGTGTGAGGCTGCGGCGGAGCCTCTACACTGAAGGTGCGAGAGGTTGGCAGCTTCGATTGAAGCACATCGAGCGGCGACAGCAGTGAAAGTCATGAGCGACAGCGGCGAGGAGAACTACGGCGAGGGGGAATCCCGTTCTGCTTCCAGAAGCGGAAGTGCTCATGGATCTGGGAAATCTGCAAGTCATACCCTGCAAGGTCTCGCTCCAAGGAAGATTCCAGGCGTTCCAGATCAAAGTCCAGGTCCAGATCGGAATCTAGGTCTAGATCCAGAAGAAGTTCTCGGAGGCATTATACAAGGTCACGATCTCGTCCCGGTCCCCATAGAAGAGATCTCGTAGCAGATCTTACAGCAGAGATTATCGAAGACGGCATAGCCACAGTCATTCTCCCATGTCTACTCGCTGGCGTCATGTTGGGAATCGGGCAAATCCTGATCCTAACTGTTGTCTTGGATATTTGGATTGAGCTTGTATACTACAGAAAGAGATCTAAGAGAAATGTTCTCTAAATATGGCCCAATTGCTGATGTATCTATTGTATATGACCAGCAGTCTAGACGTTCAAGAGGATTTGCCTTTGTATACTTTGAAAATGTAGATGATGCCAAGGAAGCAAAAGAGCGTGCCAATGGAATGGAGCTTGATGGATGTAGGATCAGAGTTGACTTCTCCATAACGAAAAGACCACATACTCCAACAGCAGGAATTTACATGGGAGACCTACCTATGGCAGCTCACGCCGTCGAGATTACTATGACAGAGGATATGATCGAGGCTATGATGATCGGACTATTACAGCAGATCGTACAGAGGAGGAGGAGGAGAGGAGGAGGATGGAGAGCTGCTCAAGACAGGGATCAGAAATACAGAAGACGGTCACCTTCTCCCTACTATAGTCGTGGAGGATACAGATCACGTTCCAGATCTCGATCATACTCACCTCGTCGCTATTAAAGCATGAAGATGAAGACTTTCTGAAACCTGCCCTAGAGTTGGGATATTGTTTGGACATATTTTTTATTGTCTCCTGTTTAAAAATGAACAGTGCCTGGTGAAGTTAGGTGACTTTTACACCTTTTATGATGACTACTTTTGGTGGAGTTGAAATGC
>NW_017206676.1:0-4770 GCF_001704415.2 Capra hircus | reverse complement strand
TACGGGTAACCGCACGTTCCCATAGTTGTTTCCATGAAATTTTCTATGGGAGACCCCCTCCCACAGTGAGGCAGGTGTTTAGCAGATTTGCCACAAGTAAGGGGGGGATTTCACAGCAGATGGAACAATTAGGTAAGCCCTAATAAATCAGGTAACTAAGTTTGTATAAAAAAGAATATCATTCCCCTTGAGGAACAGATTCATGAATTTGTGCTCAGTGATCAGGTGTGGCTCAATGACTGGAAACACAATTCCTTGGCCTGACATCGGAAAGGTCCTTATACTGTTGTTTTAGCCACAATTCTGAAAGAGATGGGAATACCAGACCACCTAACCTGCCTCTTGAGAATTCTGGATGAAGGTCAGGAAGCAACAGTTAGAGCAGGACATGGAACAACAGACTGGTTCCAAAAAGGAAAAGGAGTATGTCAAGGCTGTATATTGTCACCCTGTTTATTTAACGTCTATGCAGAGTACATCATGAAAAATGCTGGGATGGAAGATACATGAGCTGGAATCAAGATTGCCGGTAGAAATATCAATCAACTTAGATATGCAGATGACACCACCATAATGGCCGAATGTGAAGAGGAACGGGTATGTCGGGGAACTTCTTGAGTTGCAGCAAGGGTGTGAAGGACCCTTTGGAAGTTCCAGAGGTTAGGTGTGGTTAGTCTCGAGATGCCTCAGCGGAAATGGGGCCTCATGTCGCCTGGAATGGAGAGGCTCCTGGATATTCCCGAGTTTCAGCAAGTGCTCTCGAGTTACGACGGGGACTTCAGGGACCCGCTCTGGCGGCCGCAGGAAAGGCCAGTCATCATGCGTGTTGCTAGGGGGCCTCTCGTGATTCCTCTCCCGTCGATGCTGGGCCTAAGACCTTGTGTGGAGTCGGGGCCGGAAGCTGAGGATTCCTCTCCAGTGCTGACATGGATTTTGGGGTACTTCTGGAGTCTCCACAAGGGAGTCAGGCCTCGTCTCGAGTGGGGGCATGAGCGTGCCCTTTCCTCCCATGCTGTAGCAGCAGTGTCACGCTTCCCCTTGCGTAGACCAAGGGATCTGTGGCTTTCCCTCGAGTCTTTCCCTCGAGGCTTTCCCACAGGGCTGTCCCACGTGTCACGGTGGTGTGAGTCGATCCTCGGCGTCAAAGCCGAGGCAGTGCAGGGAAAACAGGTTCCTGTGGAATGGACTGAGACATCTGGGGGAGTCTTGGAATGGTGGCACGACCCTGAAGTTCCTCTCCCCTTTCCTTTGGAGGGCGCCTCCTCTTGAGATGCGATGGGAATGCCGGGAATTCTTTCCCGACCAAGCAGGTAAAGGATCCCTCATCTCGAGCTACGAGCCGGAAACGGAGATCCTCTGGGATGTGGCCGGGACCCTGCTGCTTCCTCTTGAGTGCGGACGGGTATGTCGGGGAACATCTTGAGTTGCAGCATGACTGTGAAAGACTCTTTGGAAGTTCCAGAGGTCACGTGTGATTAGCCTCGAGACACCTGAGTGGAAACGGCCCTCATCTAGCCTGGAGGGGAGAACCTCCTGAATTTTACCGAGTTGCGGCAGGTGCTCTCGACTTACGACGGGGACCACATGGACCCGCTCTGGTGACCTCAGGAAAGGCCAGTCCCCGTGCGAGTTGATAGAGGGCCTGTCGCTATTCCTCTCCCGTCGATGCCAGGGCCTAAGACCTTGTGTGGAGTCGGGGCCGGAACCTGAGGATTCCTCTCCAGGGCTTACATGCATCTTGGGGTACTTCTGGAGTCTCCCCAGGGGAGTCAGTCCTCGACTCGAGTGGGGGCATGCACGTGCGCTTTCCTTCCGAATTGTAGCAGCAGTGTCGCGCTTCCCTTCGCGTGGATCAAGGGATCAGGGGCTTTCCCTCGAGGCTTTCCCACGAGGCTTTCCCACGAGGCTTTCCCACAGGGCTGTCCCACGTGCCACCGTGGTGTGAGTCGATCCTCGGCTTGAAAGTAGACGCAGTGCAGGGAAAACAGGTTTCCCTGGAATGGACTGAGACATCTGGGGGACTCTGGGAATGGTGGCACGACCTGGAGTTCCTCTCACCTTTCCTGTGGAGAGCGCCTCCTCTTGAGATGCGACGGGAATGCCGGAAATTCTTTCCCGACCACGCAGGGAAAGGATCCCTCCTCTCGAGCTAGGAGGCGGAAACGGGGTTCCTCTGGATGTCGGCGGGACTAGCGTGCTTCCTCTCGAGTGGAGACGGGTATGTCGGGGAACTTCTTGAGTTGCACCAAGGGTGTGAAGGACCTTTTGGAAGTTCCAGAGGTTAGGTGTGATTAGCCTCGACACGCCTCAGTGGAAATGGGCCTCATCTCGCCTGGAGGGGAGAACCTCCTGGATTTCCTCGAGTTGTGACAAGTGCTCTCGACTTACGAAGGGGACCTCAGGGACCCGCTCTGGTGGCCTAAGGAAAGGCCAGTCCCCAGGCGAGTTTCTCGTGCGCCTCTCGGGATAACTCTTCCGTCGATTCTGGTGCCTAAGACCGTGTGAAGTTAGGGCCGGAACCTGAGGATTCCTCTCCAGTGCTGACATGGACCTCGGGGTACTTCTGGAGTCTCGCCAGGGGCGTCAGACCTCGTCTCGAGTGGGGGCATGCACGTGCGCTTTCCTCCCGAGTTGAAGCAGTAGTGTCGCCCTTCCCTTCGCCTGGATCAAGGGATCTGTGGCTTTCCCACGAGGCTTTCCCACGAGGCTTTCCCACAGGGCTGTCCCACGTGCCACCGTGGTGTGAGTCGATCCTCGGCTTGAAAGTCGAGGCAGTGCAGGGAAAACAGGATTCCCTGGAATGGACTGAGACATCTGGGGGACTCTGGGAATGCTGGCACGACCCTGGAGTTCCTCTCGCCTTTCCTGTGGAGAGCGCCTCCTCTTGAGATGCGACGGGAACGCCGGGAATTCTTTCCCCAACACGCAGGGAAAGGATCCCTTATCTCGAGCTAGGAGGCGGAAACGGGGCTCCACTGGATGTGGGCGGAACTCTCGTGCTTCCACTCGGGTGGAGACCGGTATGTCGGGGAACTTCTTGAGTTGCAGCAAGGGTGTGAAGAACCCTGTCGAAATTCCAGAGGTTAGGTGTAATTAGCCTTGAAACGCCTCAGCGGAAATGGGCCTCATCTCGCCTGGAGGGCAGAACCTCCTGGATTTTCTCGAGTTGCGGCAGGTGCACTCGACTTGCGACGGGGACCTCAGGGACCCTCTCTGTTGGCCTCAGGAAAGGCCAGTCCCCATGCGAGTTGCTCGGAGGCCTCTCAAGATTACTCTCCCGTCGAATCCGGGTCCTAAAACCTTGTGTGGAGTCGGTGCCAGAACAAGAGTATTCCTCCCCAGTGCTGACATGGATCTTTAGGTACTTCTGGAGTCTCCCAAGGAGAGTCAATCTTTGTCTCGAGTGGGGGAATGCAGGTGCGCTTTCCTCCCGAGCTGTAGCAGCAGTGTCACGCTTACCATCTAGTGAATCAAGGGATCATTGGCTTTCCCTCGAGCCTTTCCCACGTGGCTTTCCCACAGGGCTGTCCCACGTGCCACCGTGGTGTGAGTCGATCCTCAGCTTGAAATTCGAGGCAGTGCAGGGAAAACAGGTTTCCCTGGAATGGACTGAGACATCTGGGGGGACTCTGGGAATAGTGGCACGACCCTGGAGTTCCTCTCGCCTTTCCTGTGGAGAGCGCACCTCCTGAGATGCGACGGAACGCCGGGAATTCTTTCCCGAGCACGCAGGGAAAGGATCCCTGCTCTCCAGCTAGGAGGCGGAATCGGGGGCTCCTCTGGATGTGGGCGGGACTCTCGTGCTTCCTCTCGAGTGGAGACGGGTATGTCGGGGAACTTCTTGAGTTGCAGCAAGGGTGTGAAGGACCCTTTGGAAGTTCCAAATGTTAGATATGTTTAGCCTCGAGACGCCTCAGCGGAAATGGCCTCATCTCGCCTGGAGGGGTGAACCTCCTGGATTTTCTCGAGTAGCGGCAGGTGCTCTCGACTTACAATGGGGACCACAGGCCCCACTCTGGTGGCCTCAGGAAAGGCCAGTCCCCATGCGAGTTGCTCGGGGCTTCTCAGGATTCCTCTCCCGTCGATGCCGGGCCTAAGATCTTGTGTGGAGAAGGTGCCGGAATCTGAGGATTCCTCTCCAGTGCTCTCAAGGATCTTGGGGTACTTCTGGAGTCTTCCCAGGGAGTCAGTCCTCTTCTCGAGTGGGGGCATGCACGTGCGCTTTCCTTCCACGGTAGCAGCAGTGTTGCGCTTCCCTTCGCGTGGATCAAGGGATCTGTGGCCTCCTTTCCCGAGAGGCTTTCCCCACGAGGCTTTCCCACAGGGCTGTCCCACGTTCCACCGTGGTGTGAGTCGATCCTCGCTTGAAATTCGAGGCAGTGCAGGGAAAACAGGTTTCCCTGGAATGGACTGAGACATCTGGGGGGACTCTGGGGAATGGTCCACGACCCTGGAGTTCCTCTCGCCCTGTGGAGAGCGCCTCCTCTTGAGATGCGACAGGAACGCCGGAAATTCTTTCCCCCAAAATGCAGGGAAAGGATCCTCTTCTCCACCTAGGAGGCGGAATCGGGGCTCCTCTGGATCTGGCGGGACTCTCGTGCTTCCTCTCGAGTGGAGACGGGTATGTCGGGGAACTTCTTGAGTTCAGCAAGGGTGTGAAGGACCCTTTGGAAGTTCCAGGTTAGGTGAGATTAGGCTCGAGACGCCTCAGGGGAAATGGCCTCATCTCGCCTGGAGGGGAGAACCTCCTGGATTTTCTCGAGTTGCAGC
>NW_017206675.1:0-4770 GCF_001704415.2 Capra hircus | reverse complement strand
GTTTTTAAAGATGTCCTGTAACTGTAACAACTTATTGATATGATAATTATGTTCTTGCTGTGTTTACAATAACTGTTATTTGTTACTATGGCAGCGGTCATTGACTCAACAAGTGTAAATGCCCAATATGTTAAAAAATCAAGTTTTAGGTGTTTTTGGAACAGCTCAGATATTAGTTTAGACTTAGGGAAACTGCATAACCAGATTCAGACCTTGGAACACTCCCGATTAGATTTTTACCACCGCAGGAGAAGCCAATGACTTTTTCCACACTTTCTCTAACTTCATTTCTGGAAAGACTATTCTGTCTACTCTTTATAATCTTGCTCCTCGTAATCATTCTTCCCTGTATTGTCTAGATTCTTCGGCAGAGCATTCGGAATCTCGCGACCGAACTGCACCTGATTTTAAACAAAAATAATTAATTATTTAAAATAAAAAAGGGTGAGATGCTGGGAGCCAGTGTGAGGAATCCCGCCCGTGACAAAGGTCATGAGGAAGGAAGCTGACATACGCAAGGCGTGCTCAGACTTCAAGGGACCCCTCTGGAAATTCCTAAGCACGTACCCCAACAAAAATCTGCGCGGCTTTTCTGCTCTGCTTTTCCACTCTTCTGACATTCTCTGGAAAAAGTCAAATCAGGGCTTTAGTCTTCTGCATTTGAAAGAGTGTTTCAATCCAAAAACCCCTCCGATGGCTTTCTAGCCTGCCTGCAGGACTCGTACAGCTGCGCATGTGATTGTTTGAGGCCTCCTGACCGCAGGAGGCACAGGAAGCTTAAAACATCCTAGGAATGTAGGAGCTTCCGAGGAGTCAAAATCTTTAGAATAGGACTGATTAAAGGTTTCATTTTTTGGGTCAATGCTTGCTGCCAAAATTTTCATATCCTTTATTTTTAGATATAGTTGGTATATAGAAACAAGTAGTAGACCTGGTATTAGCAACATTAGATCTTTGAGTTAAGTACCTTCTTGTTATATCCCACTGCACCTTTGTTCTATAGAGATGTAACTTTAATGCTTTAAGGAGATGCAGATTAAAAAAAAAAAAAAACACTTCAGGGGAAACAAAATTAACATTCATTAAGGAAGAGAGCCAAAAAGTGTTAACAAGACTCTTGGCCAAAAGATAATGTAAATCACCTGAGACCTTTTGTATAGCAAACTGATATACGGAAAGAATCTGGTTGTGAACGCTACATAATTTTGTGTTACCGCATTGATCTCCGTGTTTTATCAAAGTATAAAAGGCTTCTGAACAATAAAGGATGGGGGCCAGTTTCTCGAACTAGTCTCTCGGCCTGGTTTCTTGGACTCTGGCTCCCCCATGTCTCTCTCTCTCTCTTCTTCTCTCCCCTTCCCTCTCTCTGCTCTTTACTTTAACTTCAGGCTGAATCTCCATCTGGGGCGCGGAGGCTCGCCAGGTCTACTTACTTGCCCCGGCTGTTAAGACCCGCACGAAAGGGAGCTTAAGGCGAGGCACCCTTAGATATTCAAGCGTGAGCCGGTGGCCCAACGTAGATGGTGCAAATTCCTTGTCTGGAATTTTATTGGGCCTTCCGCGTAAACCAAGCTATTCAGCCCTCTTCCTCCACTTAATCTTCTTACTACACTATAGTTTCTTAATCTAATCTTACATTAATAAACAAACAAGTCTTTCCACGCCAACGCCGTCCACCCTTCGAATTCCCTGGATCCACCGGGGCTGGACCCGGCAGGCACCGACTCCACACAAGGTCTTAGGCCCTGGCATCGACGGGAGAGGAATCCGAGAGGCCCCCGAGCAACTCGCAAGGGGACTGGCCTTTCCTGAGGCCACCAGAGCGGGTCCCAGCGGTCCCCGTCGTAAGGCGAGAGCACGTACCGCAACTCGAAAAAATCCAGGAAATTCTCCCCTCCAGGGAGATGAGGCCCCATTTCCGCTAAGGCGTCTCGACTCTAGACACACCTAACCTCTGGAATTCCAAAGGATCCTTCACACCCTTGCTGCAACTCAAGAAGTTCCCCAACATACCCGTCTCCACTCGAGAGGAAGCACGAGAGTCACGCCCACATCCAGAGGAGCCCCGTTTCTGCCTCCAAGTTCGAGAGGAGGGATCCTTTTGCTGCGTGGTCGGGAAAGAATTCCCGGCGTTCCCGTCGCATCTCAAGAGGAGGCGCTGTCCACAGGAAAGGCGACAGGAACTCCAGGGTCGTGCCACCATTCCCAGAGTCCCCCAGATGTCTCAGTCCATTCCAGGGAAGCCTGTTTCCCCGGCACTGCCTCGACTTTCAAACGAGGATCGACTGACACCACGGTGGCACGTGGGACATCACTGGGGGAAAGCATCGTTGGAAAGCCTGGTGGGAAAGCCTGGTGGGAAAGCCTAATGGGAAAGCCTCGAGGGAAAGCCACAGATCCCTTGATCCAAGCGAAGGGAAGCGTGACACTGCTGCTACAGCTCGGGAGGAAAGCGCACTTGCATGTCCACACTCGAGACCAGGACTGACTCCCCTGGGGAGACTACAGAAGTACCCCCAAGATCCATGTCAGCCCTGGAGAGGAATCCTCAGGTTCCGGCACAGACTCCACACAAGGACTTAGGCCCCGGCATCGAGGGGAGAGGAATCCCGAGAGGCCCCCGAGCAACTCGTATGGGGACCTGCCTTTCCTGAGGCCACCAGAGGGGGATCCTGATGTCCCCGTTGTAAGTCGAGAGCACCTGCCGCAACTCGAGAAAAATCCAGGAGGTTCTCCCTTCCAGGCGAGATGAGGCCCTTCCGCTGAGGCATCTCGAGGCTAATCACACCAAACCTCTGGAACTTCCAAAGGGCCCTTCACACACTTGCTAAAACTAAAGAAGTTCGCCGACATACCCGTCTTCACTCGAGAGGAAGCACGAGAGTCCCGCCCACATCTAGAGGAACCCCGTTTCCGCCTCCTAGCACGAGAGGAGGTATCCTTTGCCTGATTGGTCGGGAAAGAATTCCCGGCGTTCCCGTCGCATCTCAAGAGGAGGCACTCTCCACAGGAAAGGCGAGCGGAACTCCAGGGTCGTGCCACAATTCCCAGAGTCCCCAGATGTCTCAGTCCATTCCAGGGAAACCTGTTTCCCTACACTGCCTCGAATTTCAGGACGAGGATCCACTCACACCACGGTGGCACGTGGGACAGCCCTTTGGGAAATCCTTGAGGGAAAGCCACAGATCCCTTGATCCATGCGAAGAGAAGCGTGACACTGCTGCTACAGCTCAGGAGGAAAGCGCACCTGCATGCCCCACTCGAGACGAGGACTGACTCCCCTGGGGAGACTCCAGAAGTACCCCAAGATCTATGTCAGCACTGGAGAGGAATCCTCAGGTTCCGGCACCGACTCCACACAAGGTCTTAGGCCCCGGCATCGACGGGAGAGAAATCCGAGAGGCCCCGAGCAACTCGCATGGGGACTGGCCTTTCCTGAGGCCACCAGAGCGGGTCCCTGAGGACCCCGTCGTAAGTCGAGAGCACCTGCACCAACTCAAGAAAATGCAGGAGGTTCTCCCCTCCAGGGGAGATGAGGCCCATTTCCTCTGAGGCGTCCCCAGGCTAATTAAACCTAACCTCTGGAACTTCCAAAGGGTCCTTCACACCCTTGCTACAACTCAAGAAGTTCCCGACATACCGTCTCCACTCGAGAGGAAGCACGAGAGTCCCGCCCACATCCAGAGGAGCCCCCGTTTCCGCCTCATAGCTCGAGAGGAGGGATCTTTCCCTGTGTGGTCGGGAAAGAATTCCTGGCGTTCCCGTCGCATCTCAAGAGGAGGCGCTCTCCACAGGAAAGGAGAGGAACTCCAGGGTCGTGCCACCATTCCCAGAGTCCCCCAGATGTCTCAGTGCATTCCAGGGAAACCTGTTTTACCCTGCACTGCCCTCGACTTTCAAGCGAGGATCGACTCACACCACGGTGGCACGTGGGACAGCCCTGTGGGAAAGACTCGAGGGAAAGCCTCGTGGGAAAGCCTCGAGGGAAAGCCACAGTTTTTGATCTCCAACCAAGGGAAGTGTGACACTGCTGCTAACAGCTCGGGAGGAAAGCGCACGTGCAAGCCCCCAGTCGAGACGAGGACTGACTCCCTGGGGAGACTCCAGAAGTACCCCAAGATCCACGTCAGCACTGGAGATGAAATCCTCACGTTCTGGCACCGACTCCAAACAAGGTCTTAGGCCCCGGCATCGTCGGGAGAGGAATCGCGGAGAGGCCCCGAGTAACTAGCATGGGGACTGGCCTTTCTTGAGGATATCAGAGCGGGTCCCTGAGATCCCCGTCATAAGTCGAGAGCACCTGCCGCAACTCGAGAAATTCCAGGAGGTTCTCCTCTTCAGGCGAGATGAGGCCCATTTCCTCTGAGGCGTCCCCAGGCTAATCACACCTAAACTCTGGAACTTCCAAAAAGCTTCTTCACACCCTTGCTGCAACGCAAGAAGATCCCCGACATACCGTCTCACTCGAGAGGAAGCACGAGAGTCTCCGCCCACATCCAGAGGAGCCCCGTTTCCGCCTCATAGCTCGAGAGGAGGGATCCTTTCCCTGCGTGTTCGGAAAAGAATTCTCGGCGTTCCCGTTGCATCTCAAAAGGGGACGCTTTACACAGGAAAGGCGTGAGGAACTCCAGGGTCGTTCCACCATTCAAGAGTCCCCCAGATGTCTCAGGCCATTCCAGGGAAACCTGTTTTCCCTGCACTGCCTCGACTTTCAAGCGAGATTGACTCACACGACGGTGGCACGTGGGACAGCGCCTGTGGGAAATCCTC
>NW_017206674.1:0-4771 GCF_001704415.2 Capra hircus | reverse complement strand
GGGGACTTCTGCTGGTCGAGACGGTTGTCGGGGAAACTTTGAGTTGAGCAAGTTGTGAAGGACCCTTTTGAAAGTTCCCAGAGGTTAGGTGTGATTTAGCCTCGAGAAGCCTCAGCGGAAATGGGCCTCAACTCGCCTGGAGGGGAGAACCTCCTGGATTTTCTCGAGTTGCGGCAGGTGCTCTCGACTTACGACGGGAACCTCAGGAACATGATCTGGTGGCCTCAGGAAAGGCCAGTCCCCATGCGAGTTGCTCGGAGCCTCTCGGTATTCCTCTCCCATCGATGCCGTGGCCTAAGACCTTGTGTGGAGTCGGTGCCGGAACCTGAGGATTCCTCTCCAGTGTTGACATGGATCTTGGGTACTTCCTGAGTCTCCCCTGTGGAGTCAGTCCTCGTCTCGAGTGGGGCATGCACGTGCGCTTTCCTCCCTGCTGTAGCAGCAGTGTCACGCTTCCCTTCGCGTGGATCAAGGGATCTGTGGCTTTCCCACGATGCTTTCCCAGAGGCTTTCCCACAAGCTGCCCACGTGCCACCGTGGTGTGAGTCGATCCTCGGCTTGAAAGTCGAGGCAGTGCAGGGAAAACAGGTTTCCCTGGAATGGACTGAGACATCTGGGGGACTCTGGGAATGGTGGCACGACCGTGGAGTTCCTCTTGCCTTTCCTGTGCAGGGCGCCTCCTCTTGAGATGCGACGGAAATGCCGGGAATTCTTTCCCGACCACGCAGGGGAAGGATCCCTCCTCTCGAGCTAGGAGGCGGAAACGGGGCTCCTCTGGATGAGGGCGGGACTCTCGTGATTCCTCTCGAGTGGAGACGGGTATGTCGGGGAACTTCTTGAGTTGCAGCAAGGGTGTGAAAGACCCTTTGTAAGTTCCAGACGTTAGGTGTGATTAGCCTCGAGATGTCTCAGCGGGAAATGGGCCTCATCTCGCCTGGAGGGGAGAACCTCCTGGATTTTCTCGAGTTGTGGCAGGTGCTCTCGACTTACGACGGGGACCTCACGGACCCGCTCCGGTGGCCTCAGGAATGGCCAGTCCCCAAGCGAGTTGCTCGGGGGCCTCTCCATATTCCTCTCCCGTCAATGCCGGGGCCGAAGACCTTGTGTGGAGTAGGTGCCGGAACCTGAGGATTCCTCTCCAGTGCTGACATGGATCTTGGGGTACGGCTGGAGTCGCCCCAGGGGAGTCAGTCCTCGTCTCAAGTGGGGCATGCACGTGCGCTTTCCACCCGAGATGTAGCAGCAGTGTCATGCTTCCCTTCGCGTGGATCAAGGGATCTGCAACTTTCCCTCGAGGCTTTCCCACGAGGCTTTCCCTCGAGGCTTTCCCACAGGGCTGTCCCACGTGCCACCTTGGTGTGAGTCGATCCTCGGCTTGAAAGTCGAGGCAGTGCCGGGAA
Organism: Capra hircus; assembly: GCF_001704415.2. NCBI lineage: Eukaryota > Metazoa > Chordata > Mammalia > Artiodactyla > Bovidae > Capra > Capra hircus. The sequence continues at coordinate 3,371 of NW_017206674.1, read as the reverse complement.
AACAAGTTTCCCTGGAATGGACTGAGACTATCTGGGGGACTCTGGGAATGGTGGCACGACCCTGGAGTTCCTCTCGCCTTTCCTGTGGAGAGCACCTCCTCTTGAGATGCGACGGGAACGCCGGATTTCTTTCCCGACCACGCAGGGAAATATCCCTGCTCTCGAGCTATGAGGCGGAAACGGGGCTCCTCTGGATGAGGGCGGGACTCTCGTGCTTCCTCTCCAGTAGAGACGGGTATATTGGGGAACTTCTTGATTTGCAGCAAGGGTGTGAAGGACCCTTTGGAAAGTCAAGAGGTTAGGTGTGATTAGCCTCGAGATGCCTCAGCAGAAATGGGCCTAATCTCGCCTGGAAGGGAGAACCTCCTGGATTTTCTCGAGGTGCGGCAGGTGCTCTCGACTTACAATGGGGACCTCAGGGACCCGCTCTGGTGGCCTCAGGAAAGGCCAGTCCCCATGCGAGTTGCTCCGGGGCCTTTCGGGATTCCTCTCCCGTCAATGACGGGGCCTAAGATCTTTGTGGAGTCCGTGCTGGAACCTGAGGATTCCTCTCCAGTGCTGACATGGTCTTGGGGTACTTCTGGAGTCTCCCCAGGGGAGTCAGTCCTCGTCTCGAGTGGGGGCATGCACGTGCGCTTTCCTCCCGAGCTGTAGCAGCAGTGTCACACTTCCCTTTGCGTGGATCAAGGGATCTGTGGCTTTTCCTCGAGGCTTTCCCACGAGGCTTTCCCACGAGGCTTTCACACAGGGCTGTCCCACATGCCACCGTGGTGTGAGTGGATCCTCGGCTTGAAAGTCGAGGCAGTGCAGGGAAAACAGGTTTCCCTGGAATGGACTGAGAAATCTCTGGCACTCAGGGGAATGGTGTCACGACCCTGGAGATCCCCTCGTGTTTCCTGTGGAGACCGCCTCCTCTTGAGATGCGACCGGAACGCCGGGAATTCTTTCCCGACAACGCAGGGAAAGGATTCCACCTCTCGATCTATGAGGCGGAAACGGAGCTTCTCTGGATGTGGGCAGGACTCTCGTGCTTCCTCTCGAGTGGAGAGGGGTACGTCGGGGAACTTCTTGAGTTGCAGCAAGGGTGTGAAGGACCCTTTGGAAGTTCCAGAGGCCAGGTTGATTAGCCTCGAGACGCCTCCGCGGAAATGGCTTCATCTCCCTGGAGGGGAGAACCTCCTGGATTTTCTAGAGTTGCCACAGGTGCTCTCGACTTAAGACGAGGACCTCAGGGACCTGGTCTGGTGGCCTCAGGAAAGGCCAGTCCCCATGCGAGTTGCTAGGGGGCCCTTCGGGATTCCTCTCCCGTTGATGCCGGGGCCTAAGACGTTGTGTGGAGACGGTGCCGGAACCTGAGGATTCCTCTCCAGTGCTGACATGGATCTTGGGGGTACTTCTGGAGTCTCCACCGGGGATTCAGTCCTCGTCTCGACTAAGGTCATGCACGTGCACTTTCCTCCCGAGCTGTAGCAGCAGTGTCATGCTTCGCTTCGCGTGGATGAAGAAATCTGTGGCTTTCATCGAGGTTTTTGCAGGAGGCTTTCCCACGAGGCTTTCCCACAGGGCTGTCCCACGTGCCACCGTGGTGTGAGTCGATCCTCGGCTTGAAAGTCGAGGCAGTGCAGGGAAAACTGGTTTCCCTGGAATGGACTGAGACATCTGGGGGACTCTGTGTATGGTGGCTCGACCCTGGAGTTCCTCTCGCCTTTCCTGTGGAGAGCGCCTCCTCTTGAGATGCGATGGAAACGCCGGGAATTCTTTCCCGAACACGCAGGGAAAGGATCCCTCCTCTCGAGCTAGGAGGCGGAAACGGGGCTCCTCTGGATGTCGGCGGGAGGCTCGAGCTTTCTCTCAAGTGGAGACGGTTATGTCGGGGAACTTCCTGAGTTGCATCAAGGGTGCGAAGGACCTTTTGGAAGCTCCAGAGGTTAGGTGTGATTAGCCTCGAGACGCCTCAGCGGAAATGGGCCTCTTCTCGCCTGGAGGGGAGAACCTCCTGGATTTATCGAGTTGCAGCAGGTGCTCTCGACTTACGATGAGGACCTCAGGGACCCGCTCTGGTGACCTCAGGAAAGGCCAGTCCCCATGCGAGTTGCTTGGGGGCCTCTCGGGATTCCTCTCTCGTCGATGCCAGGGCCAAAGATCTTGTATGGAGTCGGTGCCGGAACCTGAGCATTCCCCTCCAGTGCAGACATGGATCCTGGGTTACTTCTGGAGTCTCCGCAGGGGAGTCAGTCCTCGTCTCGAGTGGGGCATGCACGTGCGCTTTCCTCCCGAGCTGTAGCAGCAGTGTCACGCTTCCCTTCGCGTGGATCAAGGGATCTGTGGCTTTCCCTCGAGGCTTTCCAACGAGGCTTTCCCACAGGGCTGTCCCACGTGCCACCATGGTGTGAGTCAATCTTCCCTTGAAAGTCGAGGCAGTGCAGGGAAAAGCAGGTTTCCCTGGAATGGACTGAGACATCCTCGGGACTCTGGGAATGCGGAACGACCCTGGAGTTCCTCTCGCCTTTCCTGTGGAGAGCGCCTCCTCTTGAGATGCGAAGGGAACACCGGGAATTCTTTCCCGACCAAGCCGGAAAGGATCCCTCATCTCAGGCTAGGACTCGGAAACGGGGCTCCTCTGGATGTGGCCGGGACTCTCGTGCTTCCTCTCAGTGGAGACGGGTATGTCGGGGAACTTCTTGAGTTGCAGCAAGGGTGTGAAGAACCCTTTGGAAGTTCCAGAGGTTAGGTGTGATTAGCCTCGAGACGCCTCAGCGAAATGGGCCTCATCTCGCCTGGAGGGGAGAACCTCCTGGATTTTCTCGAGTTGCAGCAGGTGCTCTCGACTTACGACGGGGACCTCAGGGACCCGCTCTGGTGGCCTCAGGAAAGGCCAGTCCCCATGCGAGTTGCTCGGGGCCTCTCGGGATTCCTCTCCCGTCTATGCCGGGGCATAGATCTTGTGTGGAGTCGGTGCCGGAACCTTAGGCATTCCTCTCAGTTCTGACATGGATCTTGGGGTTCTTCTGTAGTCTCCCCAGTGGAGTCAGTCCTCGTCTCGAGTGGGGGCATGCACATGCGCTTTCCTCTCGAGCTGTAGCAGCAGTGTCACGCTTCCCTTCGCGTGGATCAAGGGATCTGTGGCTTTCCCTCGAGGCTTTCCCACGAGGCTTTCCCACAGGCTGTCCCACGTGCCCACCATGGTGTGAGTCGATCTTCTCTTGAAAGCCGAGGCAGTGCAGGGAAAGCAGGTTTCCCTGGAATGGACTGAGACATCCTGGGGACTCTGGGAATGTGGAACGACCCTGGAGTTCCTTTCGCCTTTCCTGTGGAGAGCGCCTCCTCCTTGAGATGCGTCGGAACGCCGGGAATTCATTCCCGACACCACG
>NW_017206673.1:0-18310 GCF_001704415.2 Capra hircus | reverse complement strand
GTTAGATGTGATTAGCCTTGAGAGGCCTCAGCGGAATTGGGCCTCATATCGCCTGGAGGGAAGAAACTCCTGGATTTTCTCCAGTTGCGGCAGGTGCTCTCTTCTTACGACGGGACCTCAGGGACCCGTTCTGGTGCCCTCAGGAAAGGCCAGTCCCCATGCGAGTTGCTGGGGCTCTCGGGATTCCTCTCCCGTCGATGCGGGGCCTAAGACTTGTGTGGAGTCGTGCCGGACCTGAGGATTCCTCTCCAGTGCTGACATGGATCTTGGGGAACTTCTGGAGTCTCCCCAGGAAGTCAGTCCTCGTCTCGAGTGGGGGCATGCACGTGCGCTTTCTCCCGAGATTAGCAGCAGTGTCGCTTCCTTCGCGTGGATCAAGGGATCTGTGCTCCTCGAGGCTTTCCCACGAGGCTTTCCCACGAGGCTTTCCCACAGGCTGTCCCACTGCACCGTGGTGTGAGTCGATCTCGCGTGAAAGCCGAGGCAGTGCAGGAAAACAGGTTTCCCTGGAAGGACTGAGATATCTGGGACTCTGGGAATGGTGGCACGACCCTGGAGTTCCTCTCGCCTTTCCTGTGGAGAGCGCTCCTCTTGAGATGCGACGGGAACGCCGGGATTCTTTCCCGACACGCAGGGAAGGATCGCCTCTCTCGAGCTAGGAGCGGAAACGGGGCTCCTCTGATGTGGGCGGACTCTCGTGCTTCCTCTCGAGTGGAGACGGTATGTCGGGAACTTCTTGAGTTGCAGCAAGGGTGTGAAGGACCTTGGAAGTTCCAGATGTTAGTGTTATTAGCCTCGAGAGCCTCACGGAAATGGGCCTCATCTGCCTGGAGGGAGACTCCTGGATTTTCTCGAGTTGTGCAGGTGCTCTCGACTTACGACGGGGACCTCAGGACCGCTCTCGTGGCCTCAGAAAGGCCAGTCCCCATGCGAGTTGCTCGGGGTCTCTCGGGATCCTCTCCGTCGATGCCGGGCGTAAGACCTTGTGTGGAGTCAGTGCCGGAACTGAGTTCCTTCCAGTGCGGAACTGAGGATTCCTCTCCAGTGCTGACATGGATCTTGGGGTACTTCTGGAGTCTCCCAGGGAGTCAGTCCTTGTCTCGAGTGGGGCAGCACGTGCGCTTTCCTCCGAGCTGTAGCAGCAGTGTCGCGCTTCCTTCGCGTGGATCAAGGATCTGTGGCTTTCCCTCGAGGCTTTCCCACGAGGCTTTCCACGAGCTTTCCACAGGGCTGTCCCACGTGCCACCGTGGTGTGAGTCGATCCTCGGCTTGAAAGTGAGGCAGTGCAGGAAAACAGGTTTCCCTGGAATGGACTGAGACATCTGGGGACTCTGGAATGGTGCACGACCTGGAGTTCTCTCGCCTTTCCTGTGGAGAGCGCCTCTCTTAGATGCGACGGAACGCCGGAATTCTTTCCCGACCACGCAGGAAAGGATCGCTCTCTCGAGCTAGGAGGCGAAACGGGCTCCTCTGGATGTGGGCGGACTCTGTGCTTCCTCTCGAGTGGAGACGGGTATGTCGGGGAACTTCTTGAGTTGCAGCAAGGGTGTGAAGGACCCTTTGGAAGTTCCAGAGTTAGTGTGATTAGCCTCGAGAGCCTCAGCGGAAATGGCCTCATCTCGCCTGAGGGGAGAACCTCCTGGATTTCTCGAGTTGCGGCAGGTGCTCTCGACTTACGACGGGGACCTCAGGACCCGCTCTGGTGGCCTCAGGAAAGGCCAGTCCCATGCGAGTTGCTCGGGGCCTCTCGGATTCCTCTCCGTCGATGCTGGGCCTAAGACCTTGTGTGGAGTCAGTGCCGGAACCTGAGGATTCCTCTCCAGTGCTGACATGGATCTTGGGTACTTCTGGAGTCTCCCAGGGAGTCAGTCCTCGTCTCGAGTGGGGGCATGCACGTGCGCTTCCTCCCGAGCTGTAGCAGCAGTGTCGCGCTTCCCTTCGCGTGGATCAAGGATCTGGGCTTTCCCTCGAGGCTTTCCCACGAGGCTTTCCCACGAGGCTTTCCACAGGCTGTCCCACGTGCCACCGTGGTGTGAGTCGATCCTCGCTTGAAAGCGAGGCAGTGCAGGGAAAACAGGTTTCCCTGGAATGGACTGAGACATCTGGGGGACTCTGGGAATGGTGGCACGACCCTGGAGTTCCTCTCGCCTTTCCTGTGGAGAGCGCCTCCTCTTGAGATGCGACGGAACGCCGGAATTCTTTCCCGACCACGCAGGGAAAGGATCCCTCCTCTCGAGCTAGGAGGCGGAAACGGGGCTCCTCTGATGTGGGCGGACTCTCGTGCTTCCTCTCGAGTGGAGACGGGTATTTCGGGAACTTCTTGAGTTGCAGCAAGGGTGTGAAGGACCCTTTGGAAGTTCCAGATGTTAGGTGTTATTAGCCTCGAGAAGCCTCAGCGGAAATGGGCCTCATCTGCCTGGAGGGGTGTACCTCCTGGATTTTCTCGAGTTGCGGCAGGTGCTCTCGACTTACGACGGGGACCTCAGCGACCCGCTCTCGTGGCCTCAGGAAAGGCCAGTCCCCATGCGAGTTGCTCGGGGCTCTCGGATTCCTCTCCGTCGATGCTGGGCCTAAGACCTTGTGTGGAGTCAGTGCCGGAACCTGAGGATTCCTCTCCGCGAACTGAGGATTCCTCTCCAGTGCTGACATGGATCTTGGGGTACTTCTGGAGTCTCCCAGGGGAGTCAGTCCTCGTCTCGAGTGGGGGCATGCACGTGCGCTTTCTCCGAGCTGTAGCAGCATTGTCCGCTTCCCTTCGCTGGATCAAGGGATCTGTGGCTTTCCCTCGAGGCTTTCCCACGAGGCTTTCCCACGAGGCTTTCCCACAGGGCTGTCCACGTGCCACCGTGGTGTGAGTCGATCCTCGGCTTGAAAGTCGAGCAGTGCAGGGAAAACAGGTTTCCCTGGAATGGACTGAGACATCTGGGGACTCTGGGAATGGTGCACGACCCTGGAGTTCCTCTCGCCTTTCCTGTGGAGAGCGCCTCCTCTTGAGATGCGACGGGAACGCCGGAATTCTTTCCCGACCACTCAGGAAAGGATCCCTCCTCTCGAGCTAGGAGCGGAAACGGGCTCCTCTGGATGTGGGCGGGACTCTCGTGCTTCCTCTCGAGTGGAGACGGTATGTCGGGGAACTTCTTGAGTTGCAGCAAGGGTGTGAAGGACCCTTTGGAAGTTCCAGAGTTAGATGTGATTAGCCTCGAGACGCCTCAGCGGAAATGGGCCTCATCTCGCCTGAGGGAGAACCTCCTGGATTTTCTCCAGTTGCGGCAGGTGCTCTCGACTTACGACGGGGACCTCAGGGACCCGCTCTGGTGGCCTCAGGAAAGGCCAGTCCCCATGCGAGTTGCTCGGGCCTCTCGGATTCCTCTCCCGTCGATGCGGGGCTAAGACCTTGTGTGGAGTCGGTGCCGGAACCTGAGATTCCTCTCCAGTGCTGACATGGATCTTGGGGTACTTCTGGAGTCTCCCCAGGGGAGTCAGTCCTCGTCTCGAGTGGGGGCATGCACGTGCGCTTTCCTCCCGAGCTGTAGCAGCAGTGTCACGCTTCCCTTCGCGTGGATCAAGGGATCTGTGGCTTTCCCTCGAGGCTTTCCCACGAGGCTTTCCACGAGGCTTTCCCACAGGCTGTCCCACGTGCCACCGTGGTGTGAGTCGATCCTCGCTTGAAAGTCGAGGCAGTGCAGGGAAAACAGGTTTCCCTGGAATGGACTGAGACATCTGGGGGACTCTGGAATGGTGGCACGACCCTGGAGTTCCTCTCGCCTTTCCTGTGGAGAGCGCCTCCTCTTGAGATGCGACGGGAACGCGGGAATTCTTTCCCGACCACGCAGGGAAGGATCCCTCCTCTCGAGCTAGGAGGCGGAAACGGGGCTCCTCTGGATGTGGCGGGACTCTCGTGCTTCCTCTCGAGTGGAGACGGGTATGTCGGGGAACTTCTTGAGTTGCAGCAAGGGTGTGAAGGACCCTTTGGAAGTTCCAGAGTTAGGTGTGATTAGCCTCGAGAGCCTCAGCGGAAATGGGCCTCATCTCGCCTGGAGGGGAGAACCTCCTGGATTTTCTCGAGTTGCGGCAGGTGCTCTCGACTTACGACGGGGACCTCAGGACCCGCTCTGGTGGCCTCAGGAAAGGCCAGTCCCATGCGAGTTGCTCGGGGCTCTCGGATTCCTCTCCCGTCGATGCGGGCCTAAGACCTTGTGTGGAGTCGGTGCCGGAACCTGAGGATTCCTCTCCAGTGCTGACATGGATCTTGGGGTACTTCTGGAGTCTCCCCAGGGGAGTCAGTCCTCGTCTCGAGTGGGGCATGCACGTGCGCTTTCCTCCCGAGCTGTAGCAGCAGTGTCACGCTTCCCTTCGCGTGGATCAAGGGATCTGTGGCTTTCCCTCGAGGCTTTCCCACGAGGCTTTCCCACGAGGCTTTCCCACAGGCTGTCCCACGTGCCACCGTGGTGTGAGTCGATCCTCGGCTTGAAAGTCGAGGCAGTGCAGGGAAAACAGGTTTCCCTGGAATGGACTGAGACATCTGGGGACTCTGGGAATGGTGGCACGACCCTGGAGTTCCTCTCGCCTTTCCTGTGGAGAGCGCCTCCTCTTGAGATGCGACGGGAACGCCGGGAATTCTTTCCCGACCACGCAGGAAGGATCCCTCCTCTCGAGCTAGGAGGCGGAAACGGGGCTCCTCTGGATGTGGCGGGACTCTCGTGCTTCCTCTCGAGTGGAGACGGGTATGTCGGGGAACTTCTTGAGTTGCAGCAAGGGTGTGAAGGACCCTTTGGAAGTTCCAGAGTTAGGTGTATTAGCTCGAGACGCCTCAGCGGAAATGGGCCTCATCTCGCCTGGAGGGGAGAACCTCCTGGATTTTCTCGAGTTGCGGCAGGTGCTCTCGACTTACGACGGGGACCTCAGGACCCGCTCTGGTGGCCTCAGGAAAGGCCAGTCCCATGCGAGTTGCTCGGGCCTCTCGGATTCCTCTCCGTCGATGCCGGGCCTAAGACCTTGTGTGGAGTCGGTGCCGGAACTGAGGATTCCTCTCCAGTGCTGACATGGATCTTGGGGTACTTCTGGAGTCTCCCCAGGGAGTCAGTCCTCGTCTCGAGTGGGGCATGCACGTGCGCTTTCCTCCCGAGCTGTAGCAGCAGTGTCCGCTTCCCTTCGCGTGGATCAAGGGATCTGTGGCTTTCCTCGAGGCTTTCCCGAGGCTTTCCCACGAGGCTTTCCCACAGGGCTGTCCCACGTGCCACCGTGGTGTGAGTCGATCCTCGGCTTGAAAGTCGAGGCAGTGCAGGGAAAACAGGTTTCCCTGGAATGGACTGAGACATCTGGGGACTCTGGAATGGTGGCACGACCCTGGAGTTCCTCTCGCCTTTCCTGTGGAGAGCGCCTCCTCTTGAGATGCGACGGGAACGCCGGGAATTCTTTCCCGACCACGCAGGGAAAGGATCCCTCCTCTCGAGCTAGGAGGCGGAAACGGGGCTCCTCTGGATGTGGGCGGGACTCTCGTGCTTCTCTCGAGTGGAGACGGGTATGTCGGGGAACTTCTTGAGTTGCAGCAAGGGTGTGAAGGACCCTTTGGAAGTTCCAGAGTTAGTGTGATTAGCCTCGAGAGCCTCAGCGAAATGGGCCTCATCTCGCCTGGAGGGAGAACCTCCTGGATTTTCTCGAGTTGCGGCAGGTGCTCTCGACTTACGACGGGACCTCAGGACCCGCTCTGGTGGCCTCAGGAAAGGCCAGTCCCCATGCGAGTTGCTCGGGGCCTCTCAGGATTCCTCTCCCGTCGATGCCGGGCCTAAGACCTTGTGTGGAGTCGGTGCGGAACCTGAGGATTCCTCTCCAGTGCTGACATGGATCTTGGGGTACTTCTGGAGTCTCCCCAGCGAGTCAGTCCTCGTCTCGAGTGGGGCATGCACGTGCGCTTTCCTCCCGAGCTGTAGCAGCAGTGTCCGCTTCCCTTCGCGTGGATCAAGGATCTGTGGCTTTCCCTCGAGGCTTTCCCACGAGGCTTTCCCACGAGGCTTTCCACAGGGCTGTCCCACGTGCCACCGTGGTGTGAGTCGATCCTCGGCTTGAAAGTCGAGGCAGTGCAGGGAAACAGGTTTCCCTGGAATGGACTGAGACATCTGGGGACTCTGGGAATGGTGCACGACCCTGGAGTTCCTCTCGCCTTTCCTGTGGAGAGCGCCTCCTCTTGAGATGCGACGGGAACGCCGGGAATTCTTTCCCGACCACGCAGGAAAGGATCCCTCCTCTCGAGCTAGGAGGCGGAAACGGGGCTCCTCTGCATGTGGGCGGACTCTCGTGCTTCCTCTCGAGTGGAGACGGGTATGTCGGGGAACTTCTTGAGTTGCAGCAAGGGTGTGAAGGACCCTTTGGAAGTTCCAGATGTTAGGTGTATTAGCCTCGAGAAGCCTCAGCGGAAATGGGCCTCATCTGCCTGGAGGGGTGTACCTCCTGGATTTTCTCGAGTTGCGGCAGGTGCTCTCGACTTACGACGGGGACCTCAGCGACCCGCTCTGTGGCCTCAGGAAAGGCCAGTCCCATGCGAGTTGCTCGGGGGCCTCTCGGATTCCTCTCCCGTCGATGCTGGGCCTAAGACCTTGTGAGTCGTGCGAACTGAGGATCCTCTCAGTGCCGGAACCTGAGGATTCCTCTCCAGTGCTGACATGGATCTTGGGTACTTCTGGAGTCTCCCAGGGGAGTCAGTCCTCGTCTCGAGTGGGGGCATGCACGTGCGCTTTCCTCCCGAGCTCTAGCAGCAGTGTCACCTTCCCTTCGCGTGGATCAAGGGATCTGTGGCTTTCCCTCGAGGCTTTCCCACGAGGCTTTCCCACGAGGCTTTCCCACAGGGCTCTCCACGTGCCACCGTGGTGTGAGTCGATCCTCGGCTTGAAAGTCGAGGCAGTGCAGGGAAAACAGGTTTCCCTGGAATGGACTGAGACATCTGGGGGACTCTGGGAATGGTGGCACGACCCTGGAGTTCCTCTCGCCTTTCCTGTGGAGAGCGCCTCCTCTTGAGATGCGACGGGAAGCCGGAATTCTTTCCCGACACGCAGGAAAGGATCCCTCCTCTCGAGCTAGGAGGCGGAAACGGGCTCCTCTGGATGTGGGCGGGACTCTCGTGCTTCCTCTCGAGTGGAGACGGGTATGTCGGGAACTTCTTGAGTTGCAGCAAGGGTGTGAAGGACCTTGGAAGTTCCAGAGGTTAGAGTGATTTGCCTCGAGACGCCTCAGCGGAAATGGGCCTCATCTCGCCTGCAGGGGAGAACCTCCTGGATTTTCTCCAGTTGCGGCAGGTGCTCTCGACTTACGACGGGGACCTCAGGGACCCGCTCTGGTGGCCTCAGGAAAGGCCAGTCCCCATGCGAGTTGCTCGGGGCCTCTCGGATTCCTCTCCGTCGATGCGGGGCCTAAGACCTTGTGTGGAGTCGGTGCCGGAACCTGAGGATTCCTCTCCAGTGCTGACATGGATCTTGGGTACTTCTGGAGTCTCCCAGGGAGTCAGTCCTCGTCTCGAGTGGGGGCATGCACGTGCGCTTTCCTCCCGAGCTGTAGCAGCAGTGTCACGCTTCCCTTCGCGTGGATCAAGGGATCGGGCTTTCCCTCGAGGCTTCCCACGAGGCTTTCCCACGAGGCTTTCCCACAGGGCTGTCCACGTGCCACCGTGGTGTGAGTCGATCCTCGGCTTGAAAGTCGAGGCAGTGCAGGGAAAACAGGTTTCCCTGGAATGGACTGAGACATCTGGGGGACTCTGGGAATGGTGGCACGACCCTGGAGTTCCTCTCGCCTTTCCTGTGGAGAGCGCCTCCTCTTGAGATGCGACGGGAACGCCGGGAATTCTTTCCCGACCACCAGGGAAGGATCCCTCCTCTCGAGCAGGAGCGGAAACGGGTCTCCTCTGGATGTGGCGGGACTCTCGTGCTTCCTCTCGAGTGGAGACGGGTATGTCGGGGAACTTCTTGAGTTGCAGCAAGGGTGTGAAGGACCCTTTGGAAGTTCCAGATGTTAGGTGTGATTAGCCTCGATACGCCTCAGCGGAAATGGGCCTCATCTCGCCTGGAGGGAGAACCTCCTGGATTTTCTCGAGTTGCGGCAGGTGCTCTCGACTTACGACGGGGACCTCAGGGACCCGCTCTGGTGGCCTCAGGAAAGGCCAGTCCCCATGCGAGTTGCTCGGGGCCTCTCGGATTCCTCTCCCGTCGATGCCGGGCCTAAGACCTTGTGTGGAGTCGGTGCCGGAACCTGAGGATTCCTCTCCAGTGCTGACATGGATCTTGGGTACTTCTGGAGTCTCCCAGGGGAGTCAGTCCTCGTCTCGAGTGGGGCATGCACGTGCGCTTTCTCCCGAGCTGTAGCAGCAGTGTCGCGCTTCCCTTCGCGTGGATCAAGGGATCTGTGGCTTTCCCTGAGGCTTTCCCACGAGGCTTTCCACGAGGCTTTCCCACAGGGCTGTCCACGTGCCACCGTGGTGTGAGTGATCCTCGGCTTGAAAGTCGAGGCAGTGCAGGGAAAACGGTTTCCCTGGAATGGACTGAGACATCTGGGGGACTCTGGGAATGGTGGCACGACCCTGGAGTTCCTCTCGCCTTTCTGTGGAGAGCGCCTCCTCTTGAGATGCGACGGGAAGCCGGGAATTCTTTCCCACCAAGCAGGAAAGGATCCCTCCTCTCGAGCTAGGAGTCGGAAACGGGTCTCCTCTGGATGTGGGCGGGACTCTCGTGCTTCTCTCGAGTGGAGACGGGTATGTCGGGGAACTTCTTGAGTTGCAGCAAGGGTGTGAAGGACCCTTTGGAAGTTCCAGATGTTAGATGTGATTAGCCTCGAGAGGCCTCAGCGGAAATGGGCCTCATCTCGCCTGGAGGGAGAACTCCTGGATTTTCTCAGTTGCGGCAGGTGCTCTCGACTTACGACGGGGACCTCAGGGACCCGTTCTGGTGCCTCAGGAAAGGCCAGTCCCCATGCGAGTTGCTCGGGGCCTCTCGGGATTCCTCTCCCGTCGATGCCGGGGCCTAAGACCTTGTGTGGAGTCGGTGCCGGAACCTGAGGATTCCTCTCCAGTGCTGACATGGATCTTGGGTACTTCTGGAGTCTCCCCAGGGAAGTCAGTCCTCGTCTCGAGTGGGGGCATGCACGTGCGCTTTCTCCCGAGCTTAGCAGCAGTGTCACGCTTCCCTTCGCGTGGATCAAGGGATCTGTGGCTTTCCCTCGAGGCTTTCCCACGAGGCTTTCCACGAGGCTTTCCCACAGGGCTGTCCCACGTGCCACCGTGGTGTGAGTCGATCTCGCGTTGAAAGTCGAGGCAGTGCAGGGAAAACAGGTTTCCCTGGAATGGACTGAGAATCTGGGGACTCTGGGAATGGTGGCACGACCCTGGAGTTCCTCTCGCCTTTCCTGTGGAGAGCGCCTCCTCTTGAGATGCGACGGCAACGCCGGGATTTCTTTCCGACCACGCAGGGCAAGGATCCTCCTCTCGAGCTAGGAGGCGGAAACGGGGCTCCTCTGCATGTGGGCGGACTCTCGTGCTTCTCTCGAGTGGAGACGGGTATGTCGGGAACTTCTTGAGTTGCAGCAAGGGTGTGAAGGACCCTTTGGAAGTTCCAGATGTTAGGTGTTATTAGCCTCGAGAAGCCTCACGGAAATGGGCCTCATCTGCCTGGAGGGAGTACCTCCTGGATTTTCTCGAGTTGGGCAGGTGCTCTCGACTTACGACGGGGACCTCAGCGACCCGCTCTCGTGGCCTCATGAAAGGCCAGTCCCCATGCGAGTTGCTCGGGTCTCTCGGATCCTCTCCGTCGATGCTGGGGCCTAAGACCTTGTGTGGAGTCAGTGCCGGAACCTGAGGATTCCTCTCCAGTGCGGAACCTGAGATTCTCTCGGCTACTGGATCTTGGATCTGGAGTCTCCCAGGGAGTCAGTCCTTTCTCGAGTGGGGCATGCACGTGCGCTTTCCTCCCGAGCTGTAGCAGCAGTGTCGCGCTTCCTTCGCGTGGATCAAGGGATCTGTGGCTTTCCCTCGAGCTTTCCCACAGGCTTTCCACGAGGCTTTCCCACAGGGCTGTCCCACGTGCCACCGTGGTGTGAGTCGATCCTCGGCTTGAAAGTCGAGGCAGTGCAGGGAAAACAGGTTTCCCTGGAATGGACTGAGACATCTGGGGGACTCTGGGAATGGTGGCACGACCCTGGAGTTCCTCTCGCCTTTCCTGTGGAGAGCGCCTCCTCTTGAGATGCGACGGAACGCCGGGATTTCTTTCCCGACCACGCAGGGCAAGGATCCTCCTCTCGAGCTAGGAGGCGGAAACGGGCTCCTCTGCATGTGGGCGGACTCTCGTGCTTCCTCTCGAGTGGAGACGGGTATGTCGGGAACTTCTTGAGTTGCAGCAGGGTGTGAAGGACCCTTTGGAAGTTCAGATGTTAGGTGTTATTAGCCTCGAGAAGCCTCACGGAAATGGGCCTCATCTGCCTGGAGGGAGTACCTCCTGGATTTTCTCGAGTTGCGGCAGGTGCTCTCGACTTACGACGGGGACCTCAGCGACCCGCTCTCGTGGCCTCATGAAAGGCCAGTCCCCATGCGAGTTGCTCGGGGTTCTCTTGGGATGCCTCTCCGTCGATGCTGGGGCTAAGACCTTGTGTGGAGTCGTGCCGGACCTGAGGATTCCTCCAGTGCCGGAACCTGAGGATTCCTCTCCAGTGCTTACATGGATCTTGGGGAACTTCTGGAGTCTGCCAGGGAGTCAGTCCTTTTCTCGAGTAGGGGCAGGCACGTGCGCTTTCCTCCCGAGCTGTAGCAGCAGTGTCGCGCTTCCATTCGCGTGGATCAAGGATCTGTGGCTTTCCCTCGAGGCTTTCCCACCAGGCTTTCCCACGAGGCTTTCCCACAGGGCTGTCCCACGTGCCACCGTGGTGTGAGTCGATCCTCGGCTTGAAAGTGAGGCAGTGCAGGGAAAACAGGTTTCCCTGGAATGGACTGAGACATCTGGGGGACTCTGGGAATGGTGGCACGACCCTGGAGTTCCTCTCGCCTTTCCTGTGGAGAGCCCTCCTCTTGAGATGCGACGGAACGCCGGAATTCTTTCCCGACCACGCAGGGAAAGGATCGCTACTCTCGAGCTAGGAGGTGGAAACGGGCTCCTCTGGATGTGGGCGGGACTCGAGTGCTTCCTCTCGAGTGGAGACGGGTATGTCGGGGAACTTCTTGAGTTGCAGCAAGGGTGTGAAGGACCTTTGGTAGTTCCAGAGGTTAGGTGTGATTAGCCTCGAGACGCCTCAGCGGAAATGGGCCACATCTCGCCTGAGGGGAGAACTCCTGGATTTTCTCCAGTTGCGGCAGGTGATCTCGACTTACACGGGGACCTCAGGGACCCGCTCTGGTGGCCTCAGGAAAGGCCAGTCACCATGCGAGTTGCTCGGGGCCTCTCGGATTCCTCTCCCGTCGTTGCTGGGGCCTAAGACCTTGTGTGGAATCAGTCCGGAACCTGAGGTTTCCTCTCCAGTGCTGACATGGAACTTATGGTACTTCTGGAGTCTCCCCAGGGGAGTCAGTCCTCGTCTCGAATGGGGGCATGCACGTGCGCTCTCCTCCCGAGCTGTAGCAGCAGTGTCGCGCTTCCCTTCGCATGTATCAAGGGATCAGGGGCTTTCCCTCGAGGCTTTCCCACGAGCCTTTCCCACGAGGCTTTCCCACAGGGCTTTCCCACGTGACCCTGGTGTGAGTTGATCCTCGCTTGAAAGTCGAGGCAATGCAGGGAAAACAGGTTTCCCTGGAATGGACTGAGACATCTGGGGGACTCTGGGAATGGTGGCACGACCCTGGAGTTCCTCTGCCTTTCCTGTGGAGAGCGCCTCCTCTTGAGATGCGACGGGAACGCCGGGAATTCTTTCCCGAACACGCAGGGAAAGGATCCCCCTTTCGAGCTAGGAGGCGGAAACGGGGCTCCTCTGGATGTGTGCGGAATCTCGTGCTTCCTCTCGAGTGGAGACGGGTATTTCGGGGACTTCTTGAGTTGCAGCAAGGGTGTGAAGGACCTTTGGAAGTTCCAGATGTTAGTGTTATTAGCCTCGAGAAGCCTCAGTGGAAATGGGCCTCATCTACCTGGAGGGGTGTACCTCCTGGATTTTCTCGAGTTGTGGCAGAGGCTCTCGACTTACGACGGGGACCTCAGCGACCCGCTCTCGTGGCCTCAGGAAAGGCCAGTCGCCATGCGAGTTGCTCAGGGTTCTCTCGGGATTCCTCTCCCGTCGATGCTGGGACCTAAGACCTTGTGTGGAGTCAGTGGCCGGAACCTGAGGATTCCTCTCCAGTGCTGAACCTGAGGATTCCTCTCCAGTGCTGACATGGACCTTGGGGTACTTCTGGAGTCTACCCAGGGGAGTCAGTCTTCGTCTCGAGTGGGGCATGCACGTGCGCTTTCCTTCCGAGCTGTAACAGCATTGTCGCGCTTCCCTTCGCATGGATCAAGGGATCTGTTGCTTTCCCTCGAGGCTTTCCCACGAGGCTTTCCCACGAGGCTTTCCCACAGGGCTGTCCCACGTGCCACCTTGGTGTGAGTCGATCCTCGCTTGAAAGTCGACGCAGTGCAGGGAAAACAGGTTTCCCTGGAATGGACTGAGACATCTGGGGGACTCTGGGAATGGTCGCACGACCCTGGAGTTCCTCTCGCCTTTCCTGTGGAGGGCGCCTCCTCTTGAGATGCGACGGGAACGCCGGGAATTTTTTCCGACCACTCAGGGAAAGGATCCCTCCTCTCGAGCTAGGAGGCGTAAAAACGGCTCCTCTGCATGTGGGCGGGACTCTCGTGCTTCCTCTCGAGTGGAGACTAGTATGTTGGGGAACTTCTTGAGTTGCAGAAAGGGTGTGAAGAACCCTGTGGAAGTTCCAGAGGTTAGTTTTGATTGGCCTCGAGATGCCTCAGCAGAAATGGGCCTTATCTTGCCTGGAGGGGAGAACCTCCTGGATTATCTCGAGTTGCAGGCAGGTGCTCTCGACTTACGATGGGGACCTCAGGGACCCGCTCTGGTGGTCTCAGGAAAGGCCAGTCCCATTGCAAGTTGCTCGGGAGCCTCTCGTGATGTCTCTCCAGTCGATGCCTGGGCCTAAGACCTTGTGTGGAGACGGTGCCGGAACCTGAGCATTCCTCTCCAGTGCTGACTTGGATCTTGGGGTACTTCTGGAGACTCCCAGGGGAGTCAATCCTCGTCTCGAGTGGGGGCATGCACGTGTGCTTTCTTTCCCGAGATTTAGCAGCCAGTGTCACGCTTCCCTTCGCGTGGATCAAGGGATCGGTGGCTTTCCCTCGAGGCTTTCCCACGAGGCTTTCCCACGAGGCTTTCCCACAGGGCTGTCCCACGTGCCACCGTGGTGTGAGTCGATACCTCAGCGTGAAAGCCGAGGCAGTGCAGGGAAAACAGGTTTCCCTGGAATGGACTGAGACATCTGGGGGACTCTGGGAATGGTGGCACGACCACTGGGAGTTCCTCTCGCCTTTCCTGTGGAGAGCGCCTCCTCTTGAGATGCGACGGCAACGCCGGGAATTCTTTCCCGACCACGCAGGGCAATGATACCTCCTCTCGAGCTAGGAGGCGGAAACGGGGCACCTCTGCATGTGGGCGAGACTCTCGTGCATCCTCTCGAGTGGAGACGGGTATGTTGGGGAACTTCTTGAGTTGCAGCAAGGGTGTGAAGGACCCTTTGGAAGTTCCAGATGTTAGGTGTTATTAGCCTCGGAGAAGCCTCAGCGGAAATGGGCCTCATCTGCCTGGAGGGGTGTACCTCCTGGATTTTCTCGAGTTGCGGCAGGTGCTCTCGACTTACGACGGGGACCTCAGCGACCCGCTCTCGTGGCCTCAGGAAAGGCCAGTCCCCATGCGAGTTGCTCGGGGGCCTCTCAGGATTCCTCTCCCGTCGATGCTGGAGCTAAGACCTTGTGTGGAGTCAGTGCCGGAACCTGAGGATTCCTCTCCAGTGCCGGACCTGAGGATTCCTCTCCAGTGCCGGAACCTGAGGATTCCTCTCCCAGTCCCGACATGGATCTTGTGGTACTTCTGGAGTCTCCCCAGGGGCGTCAGTCCTCGTGTCGAGTGGGGCCTGCAGATGCGATTTCCTCCCGAGCTCTCAGCAGCAGTTTCACACTTCCCTTCGTGTGGATCAAGGGATTTGTGGCTTTCCCTCGAGGCTTCCCTACGAGAGGGCTTTCCCACGAGGCTTTCCCACGAGGGCTTTCCCACAGGGCTCTCCTACGTGCCACCGTGGTGTGAGTCGATCCTCGGCTTGAAAGTCGAGGCAGTGCAGGGAGAACAGGTTTCCCTGGAATGGCTGAGACATCTGGGGGACTCTGGGAATGGTGGCACGACCCTGAAGTTCCTCTCGCCTTTCCTGTGGAGAGCGCCTCCTCTTGAGATGCGACGGGAATGCCGGGAATTCTTTCCCGACAACGCAAGGAAAGGATCCCTCCTCTCGAGCTAGGAGGCGGAAACGGGGCTCCTCTGATGTGGGCGGACTCTCGTGCTTCCTCTCGAGTGGAGACGGTATGTCGGGAACTTCTTGAGTTGCCAGCAAGGTGTGAAGGACCATTGGAAGTTCAGAGGTTAGAGTGATTTGCCTCGAGACGCCTCAGCGGAAATGGGCCTCATCTCGCCTGCAGGGGAGAACCTCCTGGATTTTCTCCAGTTGCGGCAGGTGCTCTCGACTTACGACGGGACCTCAGGGACCCGCTCTGGTGCCTCAGGAAAGGCCAGTCCCCATGCGAGTTGCTCGGGGCCTCTCGGATTCCTCTCCGTCGATGCGGGCCTAAGACCTTGTGTGGAGTCGGTGCCGGAACCTGAGGATTCCTCTCCAGTGCTGACATGGATCTTGGGGTACTTCTGGAGTCTCCCCAGGGATCAGTCTCGTCTCGAGTGGGGGCATGCACGTGCGCTTTCCTCCCGAGCTGTAGCAGCAGTTGTCACGCTTCCCTTCGCGTGGATCAAGGGATCTGTGGCTTTCCCTCAGGCTTTCCCACGAGGCTTTCCGAGGCTTTCCCACGGCTGTCCCACGTGCCACCGTGGTGTGAGTCGATCCTCGGCTTGAAAGTCGAGGCAGTGCAGGGAAAACAGGTTTCCCTGGAATGGACTGAGACATCTGGGGGACTCTGGGAATGGTGGCACGACCCTGGAGTTCCTCTCGCCTTTCCTGTGGAGAGCGCCTCCTCTTGAGATGCGACGGGAATGCCGGGAATTCTTTCCCACCACGCAGGGAAAGGATCCTCCTCTCGAGCAAGGAGCGGAAACGGGGCTCCTCTGGATGTGGGCGGGACTCTCGTGCTTCCTCTCGAGTGGAGACGGGTATGTCGGGGAACTTCTTGAGTTGCAGCAAGGGTGTGAAGGACCCTTTGGAAGTTCCAGAGTTAGATGTGATTAGCCTCGAGACGCCTCAGCGGAAATGGGCCTCATCTCGCCTGGAGGGGAGAACCTCCTGGATTTTCTCGAGTTGCGGCAGGTGCTCTCGACTTACGACGGGGACCTCAGGGACCCGCTCTGTGGCCTCAGGAAAGGCCAGTCCCATGCGAGTTGCTCGGGGGCCTCTCGGGATTCCTCTCCCGTCGATGCCGGGCCTAAGACTTGTGTGGAGTCGGTGCCGGAACCTGAGGATTCCTCTCCAGTGCTGACATGGATCTGGGGTACTTCTGGAGTCTCCCCAGGGGAGTCAGTCCTCGTCTCGAGTGGGGGCATGCACGTGCGCTTTCCTCCCGAGCTGTAGCAGCAGTGTCACGCTTCCCTTCGTGGATCAAGGGATCTGTGGCTTTCCTCGAGGCTTTCCCACGAGGCTTTCCCACAGGGCTGTCCCACGTGCCACCGTGGTGTGAGTCGATCCTCGGCTTGAAAGTCGAGGCAGTGCAGGGAAAACAGGTTTCCCTGGAATGGACTGAGAATCTGGGGGACTCTGGGAATGGTGGCACGACCCTGGAGTTCCTCTCGCCTTTCCTGTGGAGAGCGCCTCCTCTTGAGATGCGACGGGAATGCCGGGAATTCTTTCGACCACGCAGGGAAAGGATCCTCCTCTCGAGCTAGGAGGCGGAAACGGGGCTCCTCTGGATGTGGGCGGGACTCTCGTGCTTCCTCTCGAGTGGAGACGGGTATGTCGGGGAATTTCTTGAGTTGCAGCAAGGGTGTGAAGGACCCTTTGGAAGTTCCAGAGGTTAGGTGTGATTAGCCTCGAGACGCCTCAGCGGAAATGGGCCTCATCTCGCCTGGAGGGGAGAACCTCCTGGATTTTCTCGAGTTGCGGCAGGTGTTCTCGACTTACGACGGGGACCTCAGGGACCCGCTCTGGTGGCCTCAGGAAAGGCCAGTCCCCATGCGAGTTGCTCGGGCCTCTCGGATTCCTCTCCCGTCGATGCCGGGCCTAAGACCTTGTGTGGAGTCGTGCGGAACCTGAGGATTCCTCTCCAGTGCTGACATGGATCTTGGGGTACTTCTGGAGTCTCCCCAGGGAGTCAGTCCTCGTCTCGAGTGGGGGCATGCACGTGTGCTTTCCTCCGAGCTGTAGCAGCAGTGTCCGCTTCCTTCGCGTGGATCAAGGGATCTGTGGCTTTCCCGAGGCTTTCCCACGAGGCTTTCCCACGAGGCTTTCCACAGGGCTGTCCCACGTGCCACCGTGGTGTGAGTCGATCCTCGCTTGAAAGTCGAGGCAGTGCAGGGAAAACAGGTTTCCCTGGAATGGACTGAGACATCTGGGGGACTCTGGGAATGGTGGCACGACCCTGGAGTTCCTCTCGCCTTTCCTGTGGAGAGCGCCTCCTCTTGAGATGCGACGGGAACGCGGGGAATTCTTTCCCCACGACGCAGGGAAAGGATCCTCCTCTCGAGCTAGGAGGCGGAAACGGGCTCCTCTGGATGTGGGCGGGACTCTCGTGCTTCCTCTCGAGTGGAGACGGGTATGTCGGGGAACTTCTTGAGTTGCAGCAAGGGTGTGAAGGACCCTTTGGAAGTTCCCAGATGGTTAGGTGTGATTAGCCTCGAGAGCCTCAGCGGAAATGGGCCTCATCTCGCCTGGAGGGGAGAACCTCCTGGATTTTCTCGAGTTGCGGCAGGTGCTCTCGACTTACGACGGGGACCTCAGGGACCCGCTCTGGTGGCCTCAGGAAAGGCCAGTCCCCATGCGAGTTGCTCGGGGGCCTCTCGGGATTCCTCTCCCGTCGATGCCGGGGCCTAAGACTTGTGGAGTCGGTGCCGGAACCTGAGGATTCCTCTCCAGTGCTGACATGGATCTTGGGGTACTTCTGGAGTCTCCCAGGGAGTCAGTCCTCGTCTCGAGTGGGGGGCATGCACGTGCGCTTTCCTCCCGAGCTGTAGCAGCAGTGTCACGCTTCCTTTCGCGGGATCAAGGATCTGTGGCTTTCCCTCGAGGCTTTCCCACGAGGCTTTCCCACGAGGCTTTCCCACGGCTGTCCCACGT
This sequence comes from Capra hircus, assembly GCF_001704415.2. Lineage (NCBI taxonomy): Eukaryota > Metazoa > Chordata > Mammalia > Artiodactyla > Bovidae > Capra > Capra hircus. The sequence continues at coordinate 888 of NW_017206673.1, read as the reverse complement.
GCCACCGTGGTGTGAGTCGATCCTCGGCTTGAAAGTCGAGGCAGTGCAGGGAAAACAGGTTTCCCTGGAATGGACTGAGACATCTGGGGACTCTGGAATGGTGGCACGACCCTGGAGTTCCTCTCGCCTTTCCTGTGGAGAGCGCCTCCTCTTGAGATGCGACGGGAACGCCGGGAATTCTTTCCCGACCACGCAGGGAAAGGATCCTCCTCTCGAGCTAGGAGGCGGAAACGGGGCTCCTCTGGATGTGGGCGGGACTCTCGTGCTTCTCTCGAGTGGAGACGGGTATGTCGGGAACTTCTTGAGTTGCAGCAAGGGTGTGAAGGACCCTTTGAAGTTCCCAGAGGTTAGGTGTGATTAGCCTCGAGACGCCTCAGCGGAAATGGGCCTCATCTCGCCTGGAGGGGAGAACCTCCTGGATTTTCTCGAGTTGCGGCAGGTGCTCTCGACTTTACGACGGGACCAGGGACCCGCTCTGGTGGCCTCAGGAAAGGCCAGTCCCATGCGAGTTGCTCGGGGGCCTCTCGGGATTCCTCTCCCGTCGATGCTGGGGCCTAAGACTTGTGTGGAACGTGCCGGAACCTGAGGATTCCTCTCCAGTGCTGACATGGATCTTGGGTACTTCTGGAGTCTCGCCCAGGGGAGTCAGTCCTCGTCTCGATGGGGCATGCACGTGCGCTTTCCTCCGAGCTGTAGCAGCAGTGTCGCGCTTCCTTCGCGTGGATCAAGGGATCTGTGGCTTTCCCTGCGAGGCTTTCCCACGAGCTTTCCCACAGGCTTTCCACAGGGCTGTCCCACGTGCCACGTGGTGTGAGTCGATCCTCGGCTTGAAAGTCGAGGCAGTGCAGGAAAAACAGGTTTCCCTGGAATGGACTGAGACATCTGGGG
>NW_017206672.1:0-28436 GCF_001704415.2 Capra hircus | reverse complement strand
AAAAATCAATATTGTGAAAATGACTGTACTGCCAAATGCAATCTACAGACTCAATGCATCCCTATCAAATTACCAATGGCATTTTTCACAGAACTAGAACAAAAATTTCACTATTTATGAAAGTGAAGTAGCTCAGTGTATCCTACTCTCACGACCCCACAGACTATACAGTCTGTGGAATTCTCCAGGGCAAAATACTGGAATGGGTAGCCCTTCTGTTCTCCAGGGGAACCTCCCAACCCAGCAATCAAACCCCAAATCTCCCTCATTGCGAGTGGATTCTTTACCAGCTGAGCCCCCAGGGAAGACCAAGAATATTGGAGTGAGTAGCCTATCCCTTCTCCAGCCAATCTTTCTGACCAAAGAATCAAACTGGGGTCTCCTGCATTGCAGGTGGATTCTTTACCAACTGAGCTAAAAGACCCAAATAGCCAAAGCAGTCTTGAGAAAGAAGAATGGGGCTGGAGGAATCAATCTTCTTGACTTCAGATTAAACTACACAACTACAGTCTTCAAGACAGAATGGTACTACCACAAAAACAGAAATATAGACCGATGGAACAAGATAGAAAGCCCAGAAATAAACCATGCACTAGTAGGTACCTTATTTTTGACAAAGGAGGCAAGAATATACAATGGGGCAAAGATAATCTCTTCAATAAGTGATGCTGGAAAAACTGGACAGCTACATGTAAACGAATAAAATTAGAACACTTCCTAACACCATACACAAAGATAAATTCAAAATGGATTAAAGACCTAAATATAAGATGAGAAATGATAAAACTCTTAAGCGTAAAACATAAGCAGAACACTTGATGACATAAATCAAAGCAAGATCTTCTATGACCCACCTCCTAGAGTAATGGAAATAAAAGCAAAAGTAAACAAGTGAGACCTAACTAAACTTAAAAACTTTTGTACAGCAAAGGAAACAAAGTGAAAAGACAACCCTCAGAATGAGGAAAAGTAATAGCAATGAAACAACTGACAAAGGATTAATTTCCAAAATGTACAAGCAGCTCGTACAACTTAATACCAGAAAAACAAATAACCCAATCAAAAAGTGGGAAAAAAAAACCTAAACAGACATTTCTCCAAAGAAGACATACAATGGGTTAACAAAACATGAAAGATGCTCAACATGGCTCATTATTAGAGAAATGCAAATCAAAACTACAATGAGATATCACCTCACATGGGTCAGAATGGCCATCTTCAAAAAGTCTACAAATGATAAATGCTGGTGAGGGTGTGAAGAAAAGGGAACCCTCTTGCACCGTTGGTGGGAATATAAATTGATATAGCCACTATGGAAGACAGTATGGAGATTCCTTAAAAATCTAGGAATAAAACCACCATATGACCAACAATCCCACTCCTAGGCATATATGCTGAGGACACCAAAACTGAAAAAGACACATAAACCCTAATGTTCATTTGCAGCACTATTTATAATAGCTAGAACATGGAAGCAACCTAGATGTCTGTCGACAGATGAATGGATAAAGAGGTTGTGGTACATATACACAATGGAATATTACTCGGCCATAAAAAGGAACACATTTGAGTCAGTTCTATTGAGGTGGATGAACCTAGAGCCTATTATACAGAGTGAAGTGAATCAGAAAGAGGAATTATAAATATCATATACTAACACATATATATGGAATCTAGAAAGATGGTCCTGATGAATTTACTTGCAGGGTAGCAATGGAGAAACAGACATAGAGAATAGACCTATGGACATGGAGGGAGGGGACGAGAAGGTGAGGTGTATGGAGAGAGTAACATGGAAACTTGCATTACCATATGTAAAATAGATAGCCAGTTGGGAATTTGCTGTTTGTCTCAGGGAACTCAAACAGGGGCTCTGTATCAACCTAGAGGAGTGGGATGGGGAGAAAGATGGAAGGGAGAATCAAGAGGGATGGGATATATGTATACCCATGGTTGATTCATGCTGACATTTGACAGAAAACAACAAAATTCTATAAAGCAATTATCTTTCAATTAAAAATAAATTAATGAAAACAAATAACTGAAAAGAAAAGATAGTTATGCTCAGACCAGAGAGGACAGTGTTTGTGAACCAAGTATTGGGGTTGCTAAGAGTCGGGCATGACTGAGCGACTTCACTTTCACTTTTCACTTTCATGCATTGGAGAAGGAAATGGCAACCCACTCCAGTGTTCTTGCCTGGAGAATCCCAGGGACAGTGGAGCCTGTTGGGCTACTGTCTATGGGGTCACATAGAGTCGGACACGACTGAAGAGACGTAGCAGCAGCAGCAGCAGCAGCAGGTTATATATATAAGGTACCCCTAAGCTTCCAAAAGAAATAAAAATTAAACTAATGCTTTCAAAAAAATAAAAAGTCAAAAAGCAATATAAAAAAAAATGGTTTGGGTTTTAGAACCAGTTCTGTCTCACATTCTCAGTAGCTGGGTGACCCTGGGAGAAACTCCTTGTTATTTCTAGATTTCTCTTTAACTTCCTGGAGATGATTATAACATCATCCTTACAGGTTAGTTACTAGGTTTAAATGAATTAAATGTGATGTTTTCACATCAGAATATGGCACATAGTTAAGTGGTCAAAAATAGTAGCTTTTCTTACAGAGCATGCAAAATTAATGCTTTACTTTTATGTTTGACCTATTTTAGATATTTTTGAAAGGTTTCTAAGCAATCATACTTAGCAATATAATGGTTTTATATAGTATTGCATCATTTACCCAATATTTCCCCAATTAGTGAGTGTTCATATTATTACCTGTTCTTTTTCTTTTATAAAAACTTCTATCTGTATCTCTGTTCATTCAGGCCCCTATCCAGCTACGGCCACTTTTTGTTTTATTACTTTGAGTTAAGTTTCCAAAGTGAAATTTCTGTTTCATGGATGTGGAATTGTCTTGCAAAATTGTCATCCAAGAAGGAGAACTACTTTACAATGTCAACCTCGATCTCCGCCTTCACCACTGCTGGTCTTGCTCACTTTTCCTGCTTTGGTGTGTTCATCCCCTCAAAGTCACACCCCAGGCTGAGAACTGTCTAAACTACTGCCACAGTCTTCTTGCAGTTCTGTGCCTGGTACCCCTTATTCATTTCACATTAGAATAATTCTTCTTTACCATTGCCTATCTTTTGCTCAGAAGGCAATGGCACCCCACTCCAGTACTCTTGCCTGGAAAATCCCATGGATGGGAGGAGCCTGGTAGGCTGCAGTCTGTGGGGTCGCTAGAGTCGGGCACAACTGGGCGACTTCCCTTTCACTTTTCACTTTCATGCATTGGAGAAGGAAATGGCAACCCATTCCAGTATTCTTGCCTAGAGAATCCCAGGGACGGAGGAGCCTGGTGGGCTGCTGTCTATGGGGGTCGCACAGAATTGGACATGACTGAAGCGACTTAGCAGCAGCAGCATCTTTTGGCACTATTAGAATTAATCGTCTATGGACTCTAGTTTTTGAATAAAGTTGAAAGATTTTTCCCACATGCCACAGTGGTAAAGAACTCACCTGACAATGCAGAAGACACAAGAGACACGAGTTCAGTTCCTGGGTCTGGAAAATCCCCTCGAGTAGGAAATGAAAACCCACTCCAGTATTCTTGCCTGGGAAATTCTGTGGACAGAGGAGCCTGGTGGGCTACAGTCCAGGAGGTCACAAAGAATCGGACATGACTGAGTAATTGAGCAAAAAAGGCTAACTTTGTTGGACTTGAACAAATTGGACTTACAAACCCACTCTCAATAAGGATCTTGTTTACATGGATGTACTTTGAGTACATCGTAGGATGAGCTCCCCATTCCCTGGTTAAACCAAAACTCTATGCTATTTAGAAACACTTTGATGACCTCAAAAATAGAATGCCTTGGCTTTCTCAAGTCAGAGAGGGGAATTAGGGCACGGCCTGGGTTGCTGGAAGGTGGGAGGAGGTTAAAATACAACATTGAACCATTTGTCTACTTAATTTAACAGTTTTTTCTCTATTAGGAAACAGTACAGCCTAGTTCCAAGCATGCAGGATTCCAGTCAGACAGATCCTGGTTAAATCCTGCTACTATTATTTACCAAATTGTGTAACCTCAGGCAAAATCTGTGAACGTCAATTCCTCACTTAGGATAAAAACAACCATACCAACCTTGTTTTGTTATTGTGACTTACAGCATATAAACTCTTTGCTAGCATTTCAGTTCAGTTCAGCAGCTCAGTTGTGTTTGACTCTTTGAGACCCCATGGACTGTAGCACCCCAGGCTGCCTTGTACATCACCAACTCCTGGAGCTTGCTCGAACTCATGTCCATTGAGCCAGTGATGCCATCCAACCATCTCATTCTCTGTCATCCCCTTCTCCTCCCTCCTTCAATCTTTCCCAGCATCAGGGTCTTTTCCAATGAATCAATTCTTTGCATCAGGTGACCAACTATTGGAGTTTCAGCTTCAGCATCAGTCCTTCCAATGAATATTCAGGACAGATTTCCTTTAGCATGGACAGGTTGGATCTCCCTGCAGTCCAAGGGACTCTCAAGAATCTTCTCCAACACCATAGTCCAAAAGCATCAATTCTTCGGCACTCAGCTTTCTTTATAGTCCAACTCTCACATCCATACATGACTACTGGGAAAACCATAGCTTTGACTAGATGGACCTTTGTTAGCAAACGATGGTTAGCACAGGCACTAATTTACCCTTTCAATTACTGCTCTGTTCCTACTCTTGGTCTTGTCTCAAAATATTTCCTGTTTCCAAATCATCATAAATGCTGAGATTTTTTTTTCCTCTCTGCTGAATTGTGGTATTTTTGTCTTTGAAATCATCTTTACTCATTTCTCCATTTTAGATTCACCTGTTTCAATGACTGCTTCTCTTATTTGAGATTAAAGAGCATACAGAACTTTTTTTTTAGTATTGAAATTAGACTGGGATAAAATATTGAAGGAATTAGTGAACTAATATGAAAATAAAAGTTGTCATTTGAGTGGGGAAAGGGGAGAAGAGGAGAGAAGAGTTTTGTGGAATCATTTCTTTTCTCCAGTGAGTAAAACCATTTTAGTTCCTGGATGGTCCCAGTGCATCCTCATGGTCTTGGTGCTGGAAGAACTTGAGATGAAAGAAATGAAACAGTTGTTTGACTAATTGTGTTTACAAAGTGCTTTCCACTCAGCTTGTCCCATCTAAATTTTTAATTATATAAAAATACTTCCTTGACCTTAAAAAACTTACAGGTTGGTTGCAAATATAAACAAAACATATTTTTTAAAATTATGGATAAAGATAAGGAAATAACACCACCAGCACTACAGATATAGACCAAGATTTTCAAACTGAAGCAGTATGGAAACTGAAGAGTGTATGTGGTCCTAAAAGTACTATGCTGCTGCTGCTGCTAAGTCACTTCAGTCGTGTCCATCTCTGTGCGACCCCATAGATGGCAGCCTGCCAGGCTCCCCCGTCCCTGGGATTCTCCAGGCAAGAACACTGGAGTGGGTTGCCATTTCCCTCTCTAATGCATGAAAGTGAAAAATGAAAGTGAAGTCACTCAGTCGTGTCCGACTCTTCGTGACCCCATGGACTGCAGCCTACCAGGCTCCTCTGTCCATGGATTTTCCAGGCAAGAGTACTGGAGTGGGGTGCCATTACCTTCTCCAAAAAGTACTATAATGTAGTTTAATTAATAGCAACAACAACACCATGCTGACTAAACAAAATACATCTCCATGGCCTTCTGTAGGATGCTGCTTAACTACTTGCATGCAAACTATGTTGTTTTTACAGAACCAACATGGTTCAGGAAGAGTTTATGAAAGCATTGGTTTTGGGCTTTAAATGACAAGTGGCATTTGAAGATACAAGACCGTATGCTAGGTAGATGGAAGGAAAAGGGCAGAGGAAGAGAAAGGAGATGATCTTTGCTAACATCAGTGAATGCTTTGATTTTCTTTGAGGGGAAATTCATGCCCAAGACAAAAGCTCCGGTAGTGAAAAGCTGTGGTGTTTATACCATATATAAGGGCAAGTTACGGAAGGGGCCACCCCCCTCATCCCCTCCTCCTGGAAATTAAGCTAATGAAAGTAATATTTGTTTTAGGATGATTGTGTAGGTGGTGTGCTGAAATTAGGAGACAGAGAAAAGCCTGGAGAAAAGGAGACCAGTTAGAAGATGATTTCAATGGTCCAGGTATGAGGTACTAAGTATAAAGATGATAAAACATGGACATCTAGAGTGTATAAGGGAACACTTTCACAAAAATAATTAATTGGTCTTGAGACCAGATTTGGAGTTGAGAAAGATAAGGAAATCAACGTTCGTTGAAGTTTCAAACTTTGGTAGAATATTAGCTAATGAAAGAGAGCTGGCTTTGGGGAGAAGTTCTGAGTGTGATTCTAGATTGACAAAGTACAATGTTTAAGTGATGTAGCGTGTCTGTAGTTGGGGCAATTGAGATTGGAAACACAGACGTGGAGATTAAATGGAAAGTTACATGGAAGGAAGAAATGAAAAATGATAAATGAGAGTCAGGGGATGTAGCTTGTTTCAGGATGTTGACAGTGAAAGAAAAGGGTTACTAGGGAGATAGCGTGAGCAAGTAGGAGAATTATAAGAAAATTGTTTTCAAGAATAGGGAGGGAAGCTGGGAGGGGCCAGTAAAGTAGGGACATCGCTTTTCTATGAGTAGGTTTTCTATGAGTAGGTGATTTTCTATTCATCATTCGTCTGCCTAAAGCAAATCACATGATCGTATTGTAAAACGTTAATGAACTGAAACCTCTGTTAAAACAGGATGGGGAGCAGGAGGGTGCTCATGTTCTATAACGATAGCAGAGCACAACAGGAAGAAGAAAGATTCCTCTTCTTTGCTGGCAACAGCTCTGTCAATGAAGAGCCATGGACTTGTTGTTTACTAGAATCCTCCCCTCTGTGGAAGCATTTTCCTTCCCTTGCCAAGTGAGGACTTGCACATGGTTTACCATGGCTGTAGACCACAAATTGCAATTGTTTGCTGGAGAAATACCTGGCAGTCTTTTTGTTTTAGGTTAATGATATTAATTAAAGTCCAAATTCCACATTGGATTAGATCCAAGAATTACAATCCTTTTATGCTGCTCTGGGGACAGCAAAGAATAGGAAATCCTTCTCTTGAAGCATGAGTAAGATCAAAGTTCAGAGTAGGTTTGTGCGTGTGCTCAGCCGTGTCTGACTCTTTGTGACCCCATGGATTGTAGCCTGCCAGGCTCTTTTATCCATGGAATTTTCCAGGCAAGAATAATGGAGTGGCTTGCCATTTCCTCCCTCCTCGGAGTCTTCCTGACTCAGGGACTGAACCTGCATCTCCTGCATTGGCAGACAGTTCTTTACCTCTAATGTCACCTGGGAAGCACGAGGCAAGATCAGGTTTCAGAGTGGGAAGCTACTATAAATTTCTGGAATTATGTGTTAATTTTTTAGTAGGATTCTTTTTTAATGACTTTTGATGCCTGATTTGGAACTTGGTTAAAAGTTCTACTGGATTTGTAACATAATAGCTTTTTATAAAAAGTTTTGAGAAATTATAATGGCCAAGAGCCAACCACTGCCGTAACTACCCAGTGAGTGATTATTGAGATCACTCACAACCGCAGCAAGCATTACCACTCCTCTTCAATGTCTGGGTCTCCTTCACCTTTGGGCAGGTAGATGGTTGGGGAACTTTTCCCTACTTGATGTCCCGAAGGTAGGTATGCATGCAGTTTGCTTTGGCCAGGACACACGAGTGGACGTACTGTGTGTTAGTAACTGTTCAACTCTCCTGCTGGTCCTTCCCATCATGATTGATCATAGACATGCATGTTGATGTGACGATTCTGTGAGACTCGAGCAGGTGATAATGAAGCCAATATGAGGAGATGAGCTGCCCAGAGTACTGTCTGTTGTCTGGGAGAGTGAGAGAGAAACTTTTGCTGGACATTTTTTTTTAAACCCAACTTAATGTGGCATATAGTTTATTCTGGCATATAAAATGACTAGATTGAAAACTTAAATATAAAAAAGGCAAGTCATAGGAGGCCTATAGGTCTCTCTTCACTTACCTGAAATATTTTATAGTGGTTCAAAGTATCAACATAAATTCTTATAATTAGAATGTAAAATTTTATAACAATAATTAGGTATAAACCGGGTAGTAATAATAGCTAATGTTTAATAACCTCTTTCTGTACGCTAAGACTTGTTCTAAACCCATTTAAGCTCTGCGTATTCTCTCACTTAACCCTCATGACAGGGACTTCCCTGGTGGTCCAGTGGCTAACAATCTGCCTCCTAACACAGGGTTCAATCCCTGGTCAGGGAACTTAGACCCCACATGCCGTGGAACAACTAAACCCATGTGTCACAGTTAGAGAAAGCCTGGGCGCCACAATGAAGATCAAGTGCAGCCAAAAACAAAACCCACATGGCAACCCTAAGAGGAGACATTTATTAATGGGCCGTATTTCAAACAGTAAGAGAACTAATGGCAGAGAGTTCCGGGAACTTGTCCATGAGGAATTCAATGTTCAGACCCATGTATCTCTGATCTCAGGTTCTGAGTGCCTCCTGATGACCCTGTGAAAAGTGCACAGTGGCTCAGCTGGTACAGAACCTGCCTGCAATGCAGGAGACCCCCGCAGAAGGGATAGGCTACTCACTCCAGTATTCTTTTTCAGAGGAGCCTGGTGGGCCACAGTCCATGGGGTCACAAAGCATTGGACGCAACTGAGCGACCAAGCACAGCACAGCACAGTTGATGCTTTGATGTTTGAATGTCCTGGATCCTGTGTTTTTGGAATGTAAAACCCAGCCTTTTCCTCTACTGTGATAACATGCATCAGAATTTCAACCTTGAGATCCTTTCTGCTACTACTTAGTAACTTAATCTTTGAACTAAAAGACATGATACAGATTATTTTGAGGAATTATAACAGACAAAATGAGAACCCCTGATTAATCTATGAATGGAAATCAGGCAAAGCTTAGTCAAAATGTTTTACCTGCAAACCTTGAGAAGTAATTTAAATGATTAGTTGATTCTACACATACACGTATGAAAAACAAACACCTCGGATAAGATGAGAAGTCTTTGATCTGCAGGTCGCTTCATTATTTAGTGCCTCTGATATGCAAAAGACAGTACTAAGTGTGATGAAGATTCAGAGATGCATAAGCATAGCTCAGGAAGCTCACAACTAAGGATTATGGGACATCAATAATAATAACAATAACAACATAGTATCTCTGAGCATTAAAAATGTGTCCATATACCAAAAACCATTGAATCTGCACCTAAAAATATGTACTAGGTGCTATGAAATAGCACTATGAAATATGTACATTTCACATACATTTCTTATTTAATCTGCAAATTGTGTGTGTTTAGTCACTAAGTCCTGTCTGACTCTTTTGCAACCCCATGGACTGTAGCCTGCCAGGCTCCTCTGTCCCTGAGATTTCCCAGGCAAGAATACTGGAGGAGGTTGCCATTTCCTTCTTCAGGGATTCTTCCTGACCCAGGGATTGAACCTGTGTCTCCTGCATTGGCAGGCAGATTCTTTACCACTAAGCCACAAGGAAGCCTTTTAATCTTCAAGTTAATCTTTTTAAATAGTTGTCCACATTATAAAATGTCTGTAGCTCAATGAGATCAGATAACTTGTCTGAGGACACACAGTAGGTGGTAAAGCTGGACTTCACATGGAATTTTGTCACACATCAAGGTCTATGCATTTCTTGTCTAATATTTCCAAAAATGTGGCAGTGGTGAAGAATCCACCTACCAATTCAGAAGACACAGGAGATAAGGGTTCGATCCCTGGGTCGAGAAGATCCTTGGAATAGGTAATGCCAACCCACTCCAGTGTTCTTGCCTGGAAAATTCCATGGACAGAAAAGCCTGGTGGGCTACAGTCCATGTAGCCTGGGCTCACAAAGAGTCAGTCTGAGCACACGCGCACTCTCATGCAAGTTGGATCTACGCTGGTGGCACAGCAGAGATTTTAATGTGATGTATAAACACCTTGTTTGAAGAGTTGAGGTGTTACAGCTATTTCCTACTTACTAACAATAAGAATATATAATTGTATTTTAAAGTAAATATTCTTAGGGAGATAAAGTTGAATTGATTTAAACGAAAAATACTATTTGAGTGTGTAAAAAATTGTGAAATTGTGAAGCACGTGAGTGTTTCAGTGTTAAAAGCATTGCTGTAGGCCAGTCTGTGATATGGCTACAAGAGAACTGAGAGTCAGGTGACGCCATGCTGTCGTAACAAACAACCCCTTGATTCAAGAGTGGAAGAAAACAGCTTATTTCTTTATGGTTCACATTGGACATCCAGTGTAGTCACCCAGGGACCTAGAGGTCCGCCAGGTTACGTCACAATGGGAATCTGGAGGATTAAGCATGGACCCATCCATGAAAGGTTAAAGAGTTTGGACTTTATCCTGAGGGCAAGAGGGATTAGTGCTTTTAAAGCCTTTTGTTCCATGCATTGCAAGCACAGGCAGTATCATGGCACAAGACATAATACAACATGCTTCCTGGGGACCCATCACTGAGATTTTTGTGATTCAAACCTAATATATGAAAATCCAGGCTTATACTGCAAATAAATATGGGGATTGCTCAAACTCCAAAAGGATTCTTTGCTTAAATAAAGGATTAATTGCAGAGTGCTCTTTAAGAGTAAATATTCCTTAGATGGGCTATTTGAAGTGAGTATTTAATTCTAGGCAAGCCTAGCTTTTTAGAAGCTCTTCTGTGATGTAGAGTATTACCTGTTTCACAGTGAAGGTAACAATGTATATATTTAAAATATGTAAATATTGTTTCTATTAACATTGACAGCAGAATCGAGTCCCCACCCCCCACCCCCCCACCCCCCCGCCCCCAGTGTGAACGCAACTAAAGCAAGTATAATTTAGAATCCAGGCATTGTAACAAATGCAATTTTGAGAGGCAGGAACTTTAGTGATTATTTGAGCTCCCAAACTGTCCGTTAATGTTTCTGTAATAGCCTTTATTCTGTAGAATCATGCACTTACAAGCCATCACTGTGGACAAATGTTAGTTAATGTCTTTCCAACAGCTGACACAGGCCCTGGCTCTTAGTAGGTACTCAATAAATATTTGCTGAGTGACTAAATAAATAACCTGAATTTTTAACCCAAATCCTAAAGCAGAAGGCTCTTCCGGTCGATTTCCCCTTTACCGACCATGACTTTCTTTTTAATTCATCACTCCTTACCTCTCTTTCATTTGCAGGTTTGCTAGAGATAACAGCTAAATCTTTCCTCTAAGTAATCCAAGATAAATAAGACATAAACTTCAAGCGATCCAAGGCATTCTTAAATTGTTGATTCCTGTGACTAAGTGAGAAAAATGAACGTATCTGTGTAGTCAAGAAATAAATTCCAGGCAACCTTAGCATTGTCTAGTTTTAAAACATTAAGGCCAATTTATCAGCCATTATACTCTGGTTAAGTACTAATCAAGTTTATGTGTCCCCTCCAAGATAAGTAATAGAGAAGAACTCTGATTGCAGGGGAACACTAAAACCATCTATTACACAGTCTTTAAATGCTTGTGACTTTAATTTCTATGAAGAGCATATGCTTATTGTGTTTAAATGTCAGTTTCACAAAACCCATACATCTCAAGTGGGACAGTCAAGTAATTAGAAAATAACTTGCCAAAAAATTGAGTTCTTCCTTTATTACCTCCCACTTTGCAATTATTTTTTTTGGCCCCGTTTAGAAAAATTTCTGTTACATCTCTTTATGTCCTAAAGTATATGTGTTGGTGCAGCTTCAGCTTCCAAATTTATACCACTTGTGCTGTTGAGAGCTCTGATTCCCAGGCGATCTCCATTCCTTCTATTCAAGCTTAAGCATCATTCGTTATCCTTGAAATTTATGTGACAAGCCAGAATTGTGGCCATGTATGCATTTGCTTCAGAGAGCACAAAACCTACAAAGCTGAGAGAAAGAAAGCAGATGTACTCAGGGCTCAGATTAGCACTTGAGCTCGGTAATAAAGGACCTGCCGGTAATTAAACCACTTCAGAATAATGAAATGATTGTACATATTGTAGAGGGAGGCCCACCATTAGATTGCTCATGATTGCTGCAGGAAAGGAGAACCTAGGCTTCCAGGGAAGAGATGTTGGCTTCTAAATGTTTCCTTTTGACACTTTTGAAACAGGACATATTTCAGAGGCATAATCTGTGCATTTTTGTTTAGATGAAATATAATGCTGGGCTGTTAATGTATTGTTACTTTCTCTATGTTTTAGAGCATCCAGTTCTAGAGATCACATTTTTTGGAGTTCTTTGTTAATCAGAGAGGCACTGTGTAAATAAAAACAAATTTCCTGGGAGTGGGGACCAGCCATTGTCTACCAGCAGGCAGAGTGTGTCTTCCTCCTCCTGTTATAGTTTCTGTTCAGAAAGCAACACTTATAGCTATTTAGATGTAGGAAAGTGAATAGGGATGAAGAGACCAATTAACCAATTTTTCTTGGCCTTTCCACACACATAGACACATTCTGTACAACACCCCAGTTTTGATGTATTATTTTAATTAATCCCAGTCTTTTGATTCCTGCAGAAAGAAGGTTAGCAAATGTAACAATGCTCGGGAGTTTCTTTATCGTAAAAGACACATAATTTCAAGCATTTAATAAGGTAGATTTATTCTGGGTAGTTTAGCTTGCACATTCACTCAAACAGCCCTCCCCAAAGACAACATTAAAAATGTGATTAGTTAGCTGCCATCAATAACACAAAATAGGAAAATGCTCTCTGAAGGGACAGCTTTGTGGAGGGCACAGCACAGTGTGTAGTAAAAATATATGGCCTAATAAGTTTACATTTGCAGGCTCATTTGTTAAAACTCTTGAATTTCTAATTTGTGTCGGAAAGATAAATGGATGGAGCCACAGTAAAGTGTGAGATTAATACTGATGGATGGGGATTCAGTTTTTTGCTAGCATCTAAGTTCCACACAACCCAGTAGGCAGTTTATAGGAAAACCAAATGTAAATAAAAGGAAGGACATTATTTACTCCAGTTGAGACCAATTACCAGTTATTTTGTTCCTTTCAACCTTACAGTTAAGGAAATTTCTCTGTAATTTAATTATTATAATTCAGTAATCAAAAGGTCTACAATTTATAATTTGAGGTTTCTAAGATCGGCCTCCAGAAGAAGCTCTGTTTTGTAAGGACTGATTAAGGATTGTCCATCCCGTTGTTTTTTCACAAAATATTTCCCCAGTCAATTGTCCCTAAAAATTGTTCGGGACACAACATGGGAAGGAGATGTGGGTTCTGAGGAAAGCCTGAAAATGGTAGGCTTTTTCACAGCCAATGGTTTGGGAAAAGCAAAATACAATATCTGCAGCAGAAAATAAATGCAATGTCTCTTTTTGTTGTCTTGAACTGCTTCCCTTCCTCTCCCACTCAAGGCCTCAAACAGACTTCCCCCAAACAGGAACCCCCAGCATGGAGCTTCTTAATGCCCCAGGAACTTCCTGTCTCTGCACGGCTATTGGCCATCAGATCAGTAACAGCAACAAAGATCAGCGGCAGAGAGGAAGGGAAATCAGTACCCCAAACAGTTTGACAAAAATCACCTGAAGTGCATGCCCAACACATGTTCCTTTGACTGAAGCTAGGCCTTATTTCCATTTCGGAACCATGTTCTACATTCTGTGTCAACATATCACAGGATCTCCTTGGAAGGGTGAAAATCAGCAAGTGAAATTCCCCTGCCTTCCTCTTCCGGTCACACCCCCTCCCCGTCCCCATCTCTGTCTCTCCCCCCTCCCTCCACCCTTCCTGTCTGTCTGGGCATCATCACATACCTGAAAGCGGACTCCAGGAGGGACTCTCCAGCCGTCTCTGAGTTCCTCATTGATTCCTCTTGTCTCAGCAAGTCCCAAGAGGTGGTGGACACAGAGAAAAGTGCTCTGGCCGTGGAAACAGGACAGTCTGAGAGATGGCTCTGGTTCTACTGCCTGAGAGCTGCGTGATTCAGGCTTAGAGAACCAGCTTGTGGTTCCCAGGGGGAAGGAAGGGATAGCTCAGGAGTTCGGGATGGACATGTACACTCTGCTATGTTTAGAATGGGTAGCCACCAAGGACCTACTGTATGTTATGTGCCAGCTTGGATGGGAGGGGAGTCTGGGGGAGAATGGATACATGTACATGTATGGCTGAGTCCCTTCTCCTGAAACTATCATGACACAGTTTAGTAACTGGCTATATCCCAATACAAAAGCTAAAATTAGAAGAAAAAAAAAAGAAAATAAAAATTACATTAAAAGAAAAACAAAAGCTGTGTGATGGGCAAGACCCCTACCTTCTTGTGTGATGGGCAAGATGCCAACCTTTTCAGAGTCTCACTTTCTTCATCTCTAGAATGTGGACTGTATTTATCACAAAGGCTATGTATGTTATATAAATCGAACAAACATCTGGCAGCGCTTTAAAAAGTAGTTTAATTCCCTAGCCATCTTTAATTAGGTTGAAAAATAACTTTTAAGATGTCAACAACTATAAGGGGGAATTAAAAAAAGAATCACCACAGGTACCTGCGTGGCCGTGTCTCTAGGTGTTCACGTTCCTCAGGGAACACCTCCAATGACAGGATGCAGAGGGCAGGGCTCACAGGTGCTGGCTGACTCAGAGGGGCTGCACAGAGGGGATTTCAATGGGGTAGGAGCCGGGCCTCTGCTCCCTCCGCGTCTGTACGACAGGAGAAGCCCAGGCTGTAACTGGCCTCCAGGCCTGGACTGACCTCTCCTGAGCCCCAGCAGCCATTTTTAGCCCAGAGCTCTCTGGAGAAATGTCTGAATAAGCCACATCTGTCCATCTGGCACTATGCAGCTCAGCTCTTCAAAGAACCGTCTTTAAGCAGCGCTCCGCTAAGGCTTATTTCAGCACTGATGGTTCTTGAGTGCTCTGGTGAGACCCGCTCTGGGAATTTGGCCTTGCCCCGTGATCTGCTGCTCCTCTAATCTGCTGAGATAGGAGGAGGAGGTGCTCACAAGTCCAGCATTTAGCATTTGTTGAGCACCTACTATGTTTTGTAAGAAAAGATCTCTTCTCTCAGGGATAGAAGTAAGTGGCTTTCAACTGTGTTTAGTAGGGGACCCAGAATCAAACATTTGCAGCTGAGGTGGAGTGTGAAGGGATACATCACCAGAAGTTGTGTTGTTGAAAGAGCAAAGAATCTGAATGTGCTGAAATATTTATTCCTGGAAGAGGCAGTAGTATGTGACCTGAAGATGAGAGGCTCCTGGAAGTTTTCTTTGGTGAAAGTTATTTGTAGAAGACTGAAGCTGAGGAATACTTTAGGAAATTCTGGGGCTAGATTGAATCTGGACTTCAGGTGCCCTTACTTAGGACTAAGTGGAATTAGAGGAGGGAGGGGCTTCCCTAATGGCTCATGGGGTAAACACTCCACCTGCAATGCAGGAGACACACAAGGCGGGATCCTATCCCAGGTCCAGGAAGATCCCTTGGAGAAGGAAATGGCAACCCACTCCAGTATTCCTGCCTGGGAAATCCCATGGACAGAGGAGCCTGGTGGGCTATAGCCCAAAAGGTCCCAAAGAGTCGGACGCGACTGAGTGACTAAGCACACAAGATGTCTCTAAATATCTCACTGTTATCGGCTATATGGCCTTTCTCTCCCTATTGGAGTGAAAAACTCATAAAAGAGATTCATTCTCTCTGTTTATGAGTTCTGGATCTAAGGTCATGGGAGGAATTTGTGCTGGTGAGTGAATCCTCTGATTAACTCTACAATAGATGGAAGAGCCTTTCCAGAGTTTCCTTAGGTGAATTTGTGGTAAAACATGAAGAAGCAGACTGACCTTGAAACTTCTAGCACTATATTCTCTCACTTAAAAATTCTGAGTGGTTCCCTGTGGCCTACAAGACAGAAATCCAAGTTCCTTAGCTCTGAGTATAAGACCCTTTGTCATTTCTTCCTGCAGCTTTGCAGCCTCATCACTTCCGTTTTCTAGCAGTGCATCCTGGCCTCAGTTCTCAGATTCCTGAGAACACTGTTCAGATGCCGTTGCCCAGACTGGAATTTTGCCCTCGGCCTCTGCTGGCGCCCTTGTCTGCCCCAACCTCCAAGGCTGCTCTCAAATGCTGTCTCTACTGAAGCCTGAATGAGCACCATCTTTCCCTTAGCTCCTCTCTCATGCTGTGTCTTCTGGTCCTCAGACGTTATCTGGAAATTGTCTGGCTGTTGTTTCTGCACATAAACCATGAACCCTTTAAAAAGAGGAACACGTGTCCCCAGCATAGTGTAAGAGCAAAGACACAAGGAGTCTGGAGAAGGACCGTGTTCCCAATTAGTCCTTGGGTTTTGTGACAAGACAGGTAGAGGAAGGTGGTGGCTGGGAGAAGTCACTTGTGTGTTGTGGTTAAAAACGTATACAGATACTTTTTAAAGTGTCTGTTTTGGGGGTAGGTTGGGGAGGTGGAGTGTTGGCTAAGCCAGAAAGCGAAGGCAAATTTAAGTGCTTAGGTTGACTGATGGGCACAGAGGTCTGGGATAATGTTTCCCATCATTGCTCTAAAAGATTTATATGTTTGCAAGGGACTTTCAGATTCATTAATGAGCATCTCTGTGGCCTTTTGCTCTTTAATGTGGTAAAAAAAAAAATACAGCTCTTCAGGTCATAGCTCTCCATCTGTTATAGGAAGGCAGAGACTGTGAATGTTAGTTTGAATAAAGCATACCTCAAATGAATGTCCTTTATCTTGAGGCCACAAACTTTCAAATCTGAAGTTCCATTTGATCAGACCATAAGGAGCTCCAATTCCTATGTCAGTAATCAATAACTCAAATCTCCCCACATCCAGCAACCTGTCAGTCCCATGTTTAATCAGAATTTTCAGAAGGATTAGTTCTGTAATGAGTTCTTGTGACTTTGCTTTCAATCTTCCTTGCACAGATGACATCCTTGCCTATGTATATCCACATTAGCCTCTCACTGGGAGGACATATTTGACATTTCAAAGACTACAAAATATGATCTAGAAAATAAACACTGCTGTAGTAATTTTGATGGTTGATCATCTATCTGTTTAATGTAGTGTCAGTTAACGCTGATACTGAAAATTAGGCTGACTTGATTTGTTATCAGTTTTCAGTGCTGTTTAGCATCCTGAACAACAACAACAAAAAACAAACCAATATGTCAATATACACATTCCCTAGATCTAATGGCGGGTTTTTTTTTTTTTTTTTGTTTGTTTGTTTGATAGCTAAGAACCTGCTGTATAGAACAGGGAGCTTCACTCAGTACTCATTAATGACTTATATAGGAATAGAATCTAAAAAAGACCTGAATATTCTTTGGAAGGACTGATGCTGAAGCTGAAGCACCAATACTTTGGCCACCTGCTGTGAAGAACTGACTCATTGGAAAAGACCCTGATGCTGGGAAATGTTGATGGCAGGAGGAGAAGGGGATGACAGAGGATGAAATGGTTGGATGGCATCACGGACTCAGTGGACATGAGTCTGAGCAAGCTCTGGGAGTTGGTGATGGACAGGGAAGTCTGGCGTGCTGCAGTCCATGAGGTCACAAAGAGTTAGACACGACTGAGTGACTGAACTGATATGTATATATATAACTGGTTCACTTTGTTGTACAGCAGAAACTAACACGTCATTGTAAATCAACTACTCCAATAAAAATTAATTAAAAAAAGAAAAAAATCTAGGGAGGATGAAGGATAAAGATGGAGTTCACTCGTTATGGGAAGAAGTGTCAGGTAGTTGCCAGCATATAAATATAGGTTACTTAGCTTAATTCTAGACCAAAAAGGTATTTTATGTTTTCAGACTTAAGGCCATGATATTCCAGAAAATGAACCTATTGTTTCATTCTCTACTTTATTTCATTGTATTGGTGAGATTCCCTGCATAGAGAAAACCAAGGTCTCTCTTTTAGGCTGTGCTGCTGCTAAGTTGCTTCAGTCGTGTCCGACTCTGTGCGACCCCATAGACAGTAGCCCACTAGGCGCCCCCGTCCCTGGGATTCTCCAGGCAAGAGCACTGAAGTGGGTTGCCATTTCCTTCTCCAATGCATGAAAGTGAGAAGTGGAAGTGAAGTTGCTCAGTCGTGTCCAACTCTTAGTGACCCCATGGACTGCAGCCCACCAGGTTCCTCCGTCCATGGGATTTTCCAGGCAAGAGTACTGGGGTGGGGTGCCATTGCTTTCTCCGTTTTTAGGCTGTACTGATATACAAAAATAACCTCCTATGGAATACTGTAAATAAGGTTTTGGTAAGTTTTGTGCTTTCATTAAAATGTTTAGTTATTTTTTTTAACTGAATGATTTAACGTCCTACAGACCTGGTTTTATAATTGAAGTTGTTATTCTATTTAAGATCCTGATCATGTGGAAAACTGACTCAGAACATAGAAGCTTTAATGATTACCAAACTACCTGTTTTGAAAATAAGCATACGAATCTAAGAATCTCAGATGGGATAAGACAATAGCATTAACTGAGCTAGAAAGATTCCTATATTGGAGTAGGTGAATGCAGGGTTTCAGGAGAGATGATGGGGGTAAGGCAAGAATGAGAATTTGTTAGGTGATCAGATGTATCTGATCACTGTAAAAATTGCATTGAGAGGATATCGGTAGGATGTATAAGAGTGAATGAAAATAAGAAAAATTAGCAGGAGAAAAAACAAGCAATCATTAATAACAGGAAAATAACTGTTATTGGAAAAGACATCTAATTAGAGTATGCTGGTGGTACAGTGGTAAAAATCTGCCTGTCAGTGCAGGAGACACAAGAGATGAGGGTTCAGTCCCTGGATTGGGAAGATGCCCTGGAGAAGGAAATGGCAACCCACTCCAGTGTTCTTGCCTGGAAATTTTATGGACAGAGGAGCCAGGTGGGCTCCAGTCCAAGGGGTCGCAACGAGCTGGATGTGACTGACCACAGCACAACATGTTGCTCAGTAGTAAAAAAAATTTACGTTGTCAGAATAAAGTAAGCACTAAAGTTTTTAATAAACAATTATGAGATGACTATACTGAAGGAAGATGATATAACTACACTGATGGGAACAGGTGGAAAGAGGGGAGTGAAGAAAACTATATCCTCATTTACTGCAGTAATAGGTCAGCAGATGTTTCTGAAAGAGATGAATCAATTTAAAGTTGATTAAGCCAGTTAAGAAAATAGCACTGTGAGCACATTATCTGGAAATACAGGGGCAAGGACCGTAAGGAACAACACAATGGCCTGAAGGTAGTTGTCTCTGGGGAGCAGCACAGGGGTTGGGAAGAATAGGGTACAGGGCTGTGGTTTTCATCACAAACTTTGATATTTCAGTTTATGTGTATTATTTTGATAAAAATAGAAATTAATTTCATTTCCCAACTATTCCACTCCTTCTCTCCTTTCCTTAAATTCTAAATACCCATAAATTCCTCTTTATTGACACAGGACAGGAAGGCAGTTATCATATTAGCTATTGAGCAGCATGCAACACATGATTGTTGAGCTGGATTTGGGATCGTCTGCCCTTCCTAGATTTCTGTCACATATGAGACTCTTTAAATTCATCTTTATTTTCAAAAGATGGGATTTGGTAGACACGAAAGTCTCTGTGTGCCAAGTAAGTTTTCCACATGGTCAGGATCTGAAATAGAATAATAATTTCAATTCTAAAACTAAGTCTGTATGACATTATTAATAAAACATTCAGTTTTAAAAAGTGGAATTTTAACAAAAGCAATAATGTCATAGAAGCACAGAATTCACCAACCACCTATTTGCAGAGGAGAAACTTGATTATCACGGATCTAGATACCAAAGGGTTGAACAGTTGTCACACGGCTGGGATCTTTCCATTTTTAATCTGATGTCTCACCTCTATGTATCCTTGGTGACTGCAGCTTCTCTGACTCAATTTACCCAGATCTCAAATGCTTTAATAAACTGTCTCAAGACCGTTAGTTAGTTAGGGTTAGAGAGGAATATTTGCTTGGTGCCATGTAGTAGAGATGGGTTATCTGGACATTTCATCCATTGCACCTTTTTTCAGCCCCATGTCTAACATTCACTTAATATATACTTAATATCACCAATTAGTGAGACTTTCTGGGGCTCTGTGACTGGAAACTGTTTCTTGTTGGAAGATATGTAGGTTACAACTCCTACGAGCCAGAGAGAACACCTTCAAAAGTGTTTTATTTTCTATTTTCTTTGTCCCTATGGGTTTATGATTTTCTTTTTATTCTCTATTGTTGGTTTTGTGATTTTCTAAGAGAGTAAAAATGTGATACATATGTTTAAACTGACATGTTTAAAAAGAATTTCAAACATTTAGCTTATTTAACTTATCTAGAAGCCCCACTTGTATTCTGTAAGACAATTTATAGGTATCTTCCATATCATCACAACAATTTTCAAAAGGAGATATGACATTTTTTCTCTGTAAACGAGGAATCCGAAGTTCAGAAGAAATGAGTGCTAGGTTGAACGTCATATTTTGGCCAAGTTGCTCAGATCGTGTTTGAACAGCATCATTTTCTGTGGTGCCGTAGTGTCACTGCTTTCACGTAAAACAGATGTTAAGCCTTCGTTTCAGCACACCTGTGTCTTCCCAGTCACTAGGCTGTGTCCAACTCCTCGTGACCCCATGGATCATAGCCCTCCAGGCTCCTCTGTCCATGAGATTTTCCAGGCAAGAATCCTGGAGTGGGTTGCCAGTTCCTTCTCCAAGTACATCCATAGGGCCCAACAATTCTCTGATGTTTAAAACTGCTTTTCTGGAGCCCTCATCCAGCTATCCTTCCACCTCTCTCCCCGCTTTCAGAGAAAAGTTGTTTGACTGGTGTCTCTTTGCTTTCTTCACTTTTCCCCTCACATGATCTCTTGAATTTTGTCAAATCAGGCTTTTGCACTCAGCACTCCACTGAAACTAATTTCAAGACCTTCGAGGACTGCTGGGCGAGTTCATCTAGTCCACTGGGCGAGTTCAGTGCTCATTTCCTCAGTTTCTCAGTGGAATTTCATGCTTTGGGTTTCTTCCTTCTTCTAGAAACACTCAATCCTCCTGGACTTTTTCTGCTTTCGTAAGGTGAAAAAAGTGTAAGTCTCTCAATCGTATCTGACTCCTTGTGGCCCCATGGGCTATACAGCTCATGGAATTCTCCAGGCCAGAATACTGGAGTGGGTAACCTTTCCCTTCTCCAGGGAATCTTCCCAACCCAGGGATCGAACCCAGGTCTCCCGCATCACAGGTGTATTCTTTACCAGCTGAGCTACAAGGAAAGAAGGCTCTCCTTTATAGACTCCTTTCCCAGATCTTTTCTCGTCTTCCTGGCCTCTTCATACTGGAATGCTCCAGAACTCAGCCCTTGGACTTCTTTTCTTTTTTGAAATTTTATTTCTTAGATGATACAGCCGTTTCTGAGGCTTTAATACATCTGTACTCTGATAATGCCAATATTTGTTCTCCACTCAAACTCAGACTTGCATATTCAAGAACCTGCTCCCTGTTTTTATTCAACTGTTTAACAGGCTTCTGAAATTTAATGTGCCCAGGAGAACTCTTTTAAAAAAAATATTAATGTATTTGTTTGGTTGTGTCGGGTCTTAGTTGTGGCATGTGGGTTTTGTTGCCCTGCAGCATGTGGGATCTTAGTTTCCTGACTGGGGATGGAACTCACATCCCCTGCATTGCAGGGTAGATTCTTAACCACTGATCACCAGGCATGTCACCCCCACCAGGAGAATTCTGGATTTTTCCCTTTCACATTCATTCTTTCCCAAGTGTCTGTGATTTCTATAAATGGCTCCTCTTTGTTGTTGTTCAGTTGCTCGGTCATGTCTGATGCTGCGACCCCATGGACTGCAGCACACCAGGCTTCCCTGTCCTTCACTACGTCCTGGAACTTGCTCAAACTCGTGTCCATCGAGTCAGTGATGCCGTCAAAATATTGTATGGTTCCTCTTACATACAATATTTTTCCATCTCTGAACCTTGAAATCCTCCTTGGCACCTCTCTTTTTCTTGCACTCCACATCCAATCCATTTTCAAATCCTGTTGCCTCTTTCTTTAAAACGACTTCCACAGATGACCAAAATGGCATGCCCTCTCATCTCTTTCATCATGAAAACTCCAATTCACATTGTTTTTTTCTCTTGCTTCCTCCAAGACAATAGCATTCTCATGAGTTCTCCCGCTTTCACAGCTACCTTAGTGGTAGTTTACTCTTTTTTCTTTTAACTGGAGTAGTTGCTTTACAATGCTATGTTGGTTTCTGCTGTACAATGAAGTGAATCAGCCATAAGTATACCTATATCCCCTCCCCCTTGCACTTCCCACCCCTATCCATCTAGGTCACCAAGAGCACTGAGCTGAGCGCCCTGTGCTACACAGCAGGTTTCCACTAGCTATCTCTTTTACACATAGCTTCATACAGTAGACAAAATGATATTTTAAGAATGTTAATGAGATAATGCTGTACTTCGCTTAAAAGCATTATGTTGCTATGTTCTATTTTCTTCACAGCAATCACCATCTCACCGCAAGGGGACATTATATAACTACTAATATTTGCTACTTTGATTATTTTCTCTCTTTACCCCCAGAACGTAAGCTCCATGAGGCACGGATATTGTTGCTCTTGTTTGCCTCTACTATTCAGACTACTGAAATAAATATACCCTGGACTGGGTGGCTTAAATAACAGAAATTGCGTTCTCGCTGTTCTGGAGGCTGGGAATTCCAAGGTCAAGGTGCAGGCAGATTTGGGGTCTGGTGAGACACCTCACTTCCTGGTTTATAGATGGCTGTCTTCTCATTGTGCCCTCACATAGTGGAAGGGGTGAGGGAACTTTGTTGGATCCTGTTTGTAAGAACACTAATCCCATTCAGGAGAGTTCCACTTCCATGATCTAATTACTGACCCCGCCTCCTTATACCACCACACTAGGGATGAGGAGGTTGGAGGGACATAAACATTCAGTCTATAGTAACCGCCACATCACCAGTGTTTAGAGGAGGGCCTGATACTTAGAAGGCGGTAGGAAACATTTAATAAATGAATGAATCAGTGCGTGATCTTGAAAGCAGCCCACTTCTGGGATCCTGTAACTGTTTTTCCAGTACAATTGCTTACTTCATCCTCCTGTCTTATCCTAAAATCCTAAATAACCACTCTCCATGTGCGGGGTCCAGCCCCGGTGGATCCAGGGAACTCGAAGGGTGGACGGCGTTGGCGTGGAAAGACTTGTTTGTTTATTAATGTAAGATTAGATTAAGAAACTATAGTGTAATAAGAAGATTAAGTGGAGGAAGAGGGCTGAATAGCTTGGTTTACACGGAAGGCCAATAAAATTCCAGACAAGGAATTTGCACCATCTACGTTGGGCCACCGGCGCCCTTGAATATCTAAGGGTGCCTCGCTTAAGCTCCCTTTCGTGCTGGTCTTAACAGCCGGGGCAAGTAAGTAGACCTGGCGAGCCTCCGCGCCCCAGATGGAGATTCAGCCTGAAGTTAAAGTAAAGAGCAGAGAGAGGGAAGGGGAGAGAAGAAGAGAGAGAGAGAGACATGGGGGGAGCCAGAGTCCAAGAAACCAGGCGAGAGACTAGTTCGAGAAACTGGTCGAGAAACTGGCCCCCGGCCCCTGGCCCCATCCTTTATTGTTCAGAAGGCCTTTTTATTTTGATAAAACATGGGATCAATGGGTAACACAAAATTATGTAGCGTTCGCAGCCCAGACTCTTTCTATACATCATTTTGTATACAAAAGGTCTCAGGTGATTTACATTATCTTCTGGCCAAGAAGCTTGTTAACACTTTTTATCTCTCTTCCTTAATGAATGTTGATTTTGTTTCCCTGAAGTGTTTTTCTTTAATTTGCATCTCCTTAAAGCATTAAAGTTACATCTCTATAGAACAAAGGTGCAGTGGATATAACAAAGAAGGTACTTAACTCAAAGATCTAATGTTGCTAATACCAGGTCTACTACTTGTTTTTCTATATACCAACTATATCTAAAAATAAAGGATATGAAAATTTGGCAGCAAGCATTGACCCAAAAAATGAAACCTTTAATCAGTCCTATTCTAAAGATTTTGACTCCTCGGAAGCTCCTACATTCCTAGGATGTTTTAAGCTTCCTGTGCCTCCTGCGGTCAGGAGGCCTCAAACAATCACATGCGCAGCTGTAGGAGTCCTGCAGGCAGGCTAGAAAGCCATCAGAGGGTTTTTGGATTGAAACACTCTTTCAAATGCAGAAGACTAAAGCCCTGAATTGACTTTTTCCAGAAAATGTCAGAAGAGTGGAAAGCAGAGCTTTTGTTGGGGTACATGCTTAGGAATTTCCAGAGGGGTCCCTGAAGTCTGAGCACGCCTTGCGTATGTCAGCTGACCTTGTCACGGGCGGGATTCCTCACACTGGCTCCCGCACCCATGGATCTCTAATATATAAAGATTTAATGTTAAGCAATTTGTTCTATTTCCCTATTCAATTTATACAAATATAGTTTAGAATGCTGGATAATGCAGATGACTGAATTACCAATATAGCTATGGTAGATTTTTCTAGAAAATAACTTTGTTTATGAGCAGAACTCTGTCGTAGCATTTTTAGGGGGGAATAAATTTGAGTTATTTCATCTTAGAGAAAACTTTCTTTGAACGTGAGCTATGGTAAGGATCTAGGTACCTTTCCTTGCACTGTGTGTGCATTGTGTGACTGTGCGTGTGTACACGTGTTTGAGAAGCTGAGGCAGTTAGCCAGGGGAAGGCACTGTCTTCCTGACCTGCATAGCATGTGCTTAATCTAAAATTTCTGATAATTTTCTTATAAAGAAAAATGCTTGGCTACCTAATGCCCTTCATTTAAACCAGAGAACATGATGATTGTTAGAACATTATCGGAGGCAAACACAAAATATTATTCATGACCCAGCTGACTTAGGCACAAAGTGGGCTTGCTACTCCTGTGTGATGCTTTTTCCTCGTTTTCTTGGAAGTGTTTGTGCAGTGAGTTTTTTTTTTTTCTACATATTTATAACACAATGATGAGTCCTCCACAGACAGGAGTCTATCAGTTTAACTTAAGAGCATATGGCAATTTACATACAAACTGCTTTATGTTTGGAATAATAAAAATGTCAGTACAAACAGGAAATGTTAAACATGGTGATATTTTTATACCAGGTGAATTTATTGTCCCATTTAAAATTAAAGTTATAAAGGAGTGTGATTGATGCCGCAGAGTGTAGTTGCCAAAGAGACTAGGCAACGCTGCTGGAATCATACCTTCTCTCTTAGGCTGAGTGCTGTTTTATTGGTAAATCTTTCGACTGCCGCAATGCTCTCTTTCATCTTATAATCCCATACTAAGCTTACCCAGAAAGCATAAAGAATGTTCTGGTTGTATTGACTTGTGTGTAAACAAGTTTCCTTCGCTGCCTTCCTCATGGGAATGGGAGTGAAATATATGGGTCAGTTCCCCATTCTGGTTGCTTCCCTCTGTGGAGTTGATTATGGTTTGGTGCTCCTGAGGTCCTGAGAGAGAGAGAAAGAGCTGGTTTTCAGATAATTTTCCCAGGTTATACAAGAGTACAAGGTCCTTAGTGAGCGAAAACGGAAGAGACTTATGCTGGCCTCTTCAAATGGAATAAAATAGACGGAGCCAGAAAGGCTACTCAGAAAGGAGATAGTTCTGAACAGAGGACGTGCCAGACAGACAGTAAATCTTGTATGATTTACTCAAGGCTCGTGTTTTCATTCCCTCTAAATTTTGAAGGAGGTGAAAGATATGTGTGAACACCTAGGAGTATATATAAAAACAAATGTGTGCATAAAATTTTGTATCTAAACCATCTGAAATAACTCAAGCCTGTCAGTTGGATTCCCTTGAAAAAAGAATTGGTGGAGAGAAATTCTTTAAAGTAGTTACAGGCTCTTTGGGGATCAGAGAATGAATTTTGACTTGAGTTTAGAGACTACATTAATATGAGTGGTACAAAGATCTAGGAAACATATCACAGCCATAAAAAAAAAAAGATAAAACCAGGAAAATGGAAATTTTGCATCAACTCAAAACTTGAACAGGGATCAACAGGGAGTCATTCTGCTGAGCTTTTCAAGCACAGAGGTGTCTGCAGCTTTTCTTGATGAAATGCTGGGGTGGGAGGTAAATCGTGGGCATTTCATGCCTTTGGAGCTGACAGATAGGTGTCTAGTCCTACGGGCACTCATTATAAATAATGTTCTCCGGGACCGGCTCAGTGCTTAAGTCTTGGCAATTACTCACGTGTATTCCATCCTTCACAGCCCAACTGTGGGGATTTCAGAGTCTGGACCTCATTGCCAGGAGATTCTTTAGGTTGCATTCGAGGGGTGAATTTCTTCCAGCAGCCTTCACTCTTGTTTATAGGCTTTTTGCCAATGTAAGGCAGAAGAGGTAGGGACAGGCCAACTCAAACCAAAAGTCCTTCCTGGTTATGATGTTTTCTAAAACTGTCTTCTAGAACCTTCTTTAAGGAAGCACAGGAGCATCTCTTGCCTCAGTAGAGTCAACACAGCTAGTTTTCATCTCCCCAGTTATTATACAAGGCAATGTTGTATTGTTACCATTTGAAAGAGGAGAAAAGAAAACTAAGAGACATTGAGTAATTTATCATTGTTGCATACTATAGTGTGGAGCCAGGAGTTAAGCTGTCCCCAAATGGAAGCATTCATGTCAACATTATGCTCGATAAGTACTTGTGAAATACACTGATAAATAAGTGGGATAATTTCAAGTCCACTATTGGTAGCGTGTAAGTAACCTTTTGCTTTTGCTCAGTATTAGAAGCATCTTCAGAACTTATGGAATCATTCATTATCCTCAAGCATATTGCTGATAATAAATCACACTCATTCATATTAAGCCAGCACTTTAAAATTAGAAAGACACTTTACAAATAGAGAAAGTGTTTCCATATCACATATTTAGTTCTTACAAGAATCGTGTGAGGTAAGTAAACATTGTTGTCTCTATTTTATAAAGTGATGGAGGCTCATGACTTGCCAAATCTGTCCACTACCAATGGTTTTTTTTAAAACAAATTAAAAGTCAAGATCTTTTTCTTTAAATTTTTTTTTTAAAAAACTTTTTATTTATATTGGAGTATAGCCAATTAACAGTGTTAATTAACAGTGTAATAGTTAACAATTAACAATGTAATAGTTTTAGGTGGACAGCAAAGGAACTCAAGCCTATATTTACAAGTATCCATCCTCCTATGCAGCAGCAGGCAGCAGCCAGCAGCAGCAGCAGCAGCAGCAGCAGCAGCAGCAGCAGCAGCAGCATCCTCCCCCAAACTCCTCTCCCATCCAGGCTGTCATGTAACAATGAGTGGAGTTCCATGTCCTATGCAAGTAGGAACTTGTTGCTTATCCATTTTAAATGTAGCAGTGTGTACATGTCAATCTTAAACTCCCTAACTATCCCATCCCCCCATCATTCCCCACTTGAAGTCAGGATCTTTTCATTTAACCTCCTCTTCCTCCTCCTCTCCTTTTTGTCTCCCTCTTTTCCACAGTTCAGTCCAGTCACTCAGTAGTGTCTGAATCTTTCGACCCATGGACTGCAGCACACCTGGCCTCCCTGTCCATCACCAACTCCTGGAACTTACTCAAACTCATGTCCATTGAGTCGGTGATGTCATCCAACCATCTCATCCTCTGTTGTCCCTTCTCCTCCCACCTTCAATCTTTCCCAGCATCAAGGTCTTTTCAAATGAGTCAGTTCTTTGCATAAGGTGGCCAAAGTATTGGAGTTTCAGCTTCAGCATCAGTCCTTCCAATGAATATTCAGGACTGATTTCCTTTAGTATTGACTGGTTGGATCTCCTTGCAGTCCAAGGGACTCTCAAGAGTCTTCTCCAACACCACAGTTCAAAAGCATCAATTCTTCAGTGCTCAGCTTTCTTGTAGCTCAACTCTCACATCCATACATGACTACTGGAAAGACCATAGCTTTGACTAGATGGACCTTTGTTGGCAAAGTAATGTCTCTGCTTTTTAATATGCTGTCCAGATTGATCATAGCTTTTCTTCCAAGGAACAAGCATCTCTTAATTACTGATTTGGAACCAGCCTGTTGCTGCATGTTCAGTTCTAACTGTTGCTTCTTGACCTGCATACAGATTGCTCAGGAGGCAGGTCAGGTAGTCTGGTATTCCCAACTCTTTCAGAATTTTCCACAGTTTATTGTGATCCACACAGTCAAAGGCTTTGGCATAGTCAATAAGCAGAAATAGATGTTTTTCTGGAACTCTCTTGCTTTTTCCATGATCCAGTAGATGTCGGCAATTTGATCTCTGGTTCCTTTGCCTTTTCCAAAACCAGCTTAAC
>NW_017206671.1:0-4771 GCF_001704415.2 Capra hircus | reverse complement strand
CCCTGGAGTTCGTCTCACCTTTCCTGGGAGAGCGCTCCTCTTGAGATGCCACGGAAACGCCGGGAATTCTTTCCCGAGCACGCAGGGAAAGGATCCCTCCTCTCGAGGTAGGAGGCGGAAACGGGGCTACTGTCGATGTGGGGCGGGCTTCGTGCTTCCTCTCGAGTGGAGACGGGTATGTCGGGGAACTTCTTGAGTTGCAGCAAGGGTGTGAAGGACCCTTTGGAATTCCAGAGGTTAGGTGTGATTAGCCTCGAGACACCTCAGCGGAAAATGGGCCGCATCTCGCCTGGACGGGAGAACGTCCTGAATGTTCTCGAGTTGCAGCAGGTGCTCTCGACTTACGACGGGGACCTCAGGGACCCGCTCTGGGTGGTCTCAGGAAAGGCCAGTCCCTATGCGAGTTGCCAGGGGACCTCTCGGGATTCCTCTCCCGTCGAAGCTGGGGCCTAAGATATTGTGCGGAGTGGGTGCCGGTACCTGAGGATTCCTCTCCAGTGCTTACGTGGATCTTGGGGTACTTCTGGAGTCTCCCCATTGGAGTCAGTCCTCGACTCGAGTGGGGGCATGCACGTGCGTTTTCCTCTCGAGCTGTAGCAGCAGTGTCGCACTTCCATTCGCGTGGATCAAGGGATCTGTGGCTTTTCCCTCGAGGCTTTCCCACGAGGCTTTCCCACGAGGCTTTCCCACAGGGCGGTCCCACGTGCCACCGTGGTGTGAGTCGATCCTCGGCTTGAAAGTCGACGCAGTGCAGGGAAAACAGGTTTCCCTGGAATGGACGGAGACATCTGGGGGACTCTGGGAATGGTGGCAGGACCCCTGGAGTTCCTCTCCCTTTCCTGTGGAGAGCGCCTCCTCTTGAGATGGGACGGGAACGCCGGGAATTCTTTCCAGAGCACGCAGGGAAAGGATCCCTCCTCTCGAGCTAGCAGCGGAAACGGGGCCACTCTGGATATGGACGGGACTCTCCGATTCCTCTAGAGTGGAGACGGGTATGTCGGGGGAACTTCTTGAGTTGCAGCAAGGGTGCGGAAGGACCCTTTGGAAGTTCCAGGAGTTTAAGTGTGATTACCCCCTAGTTGCTTCAGCGGAAATGGGCCTCATCTCACCTGGAGGGGAGAACCTCCTGGATTCTGGAGTTGCGGCAGGTGCTCTCGACTTACGATGGGGACCTCAGGGACCTGCTCTGGTGGCCTCAGGAAAGGCCAGTCCCCATGCGAGTTGCTCTGCGGGCCTCTCGGGATTCCTCCTCCCGTCGAAGCAGGGCCTAAAGACCTTGGTTGGAGTCGGTGCCGGAACCTGAGGATTCCTCTCCACTTCTGACATGGATCTTGGGGTACTTCTGGAGTCACCCCAGGGGTGTCAGTACTCGTCTCGAGTGGGGCCATGCACGTGCGCTTTCCTCCGGAGCTGTAGCAGCAGTGTCCCGCTTCCCTTCACATGGATCAAGGGATCTGTGGCTTTCCCTCGAGGCTTTCCCACGAGGCTTTCCCACAGGGCTGTACCACGTGCCACTGTGGTGTGAGTCCGATCCTCGACTTGAAAGTCGAGGCAGTGCAGGGAATACAGGTTTCCCTGGAATGGACTGAGACATCTGGGGACTCTGGGAATGGTGGCACGACCTGGAGTTCCTCTCGCCTTTCTCTGGAGAGCTCCTCCTCTTGAGATTCGACGGGAATGCTGCGAATTCTTTCCCGACCACGCAGGGAAAGGATCAAACCTCTCGAGCTAAAAGGTGGAATCGGGGCTCCTCTGGATGTGGGCGGGACTCTCGTGCTTCCTCTCGAGTGGAGACGGGTATGTCGGGAACTTCTTGAGTTGCAGCAAGGGTGTGAAGGACCCTTTGGAAGTTCCAGATGTTAGATGTGATTAGCCTGGAGACGCCTCAGCGGAAATGGGCCTCATCTCGCCTGGAGGGGAGAAAACTCCTGGATTTTCTCGAGTTGCGGTAGGTGCTCTCAACTTACGACGGGGACCTCAGGGACCCGCTCTGGTGGCCTCAGGAAAGGCCAGTGCCCATGCGAGTTGATCGGGGCCTCTCGGGATTCATCTCCCGTCGATGCTGGGGCCTAAGACCTTGTGTGGAGCCAGTGCCGGAACCTGAGGATTCCTCTCCAGTGCTGACATGGATCTTGGGGTACTTCTGGAGTCTCCCCAGGGGAGTCAGTCCTCGTCTCGAGTGGGGGCATGCACGTGCGCTTTCCTCCCGAGCTGTAACAGCAGTGTCGCGGTTCCATTCGCGTGGATCAAGGGATCTGTGGCTTTCCCTCGAGGCTTTCCCAGGAGGCTTTCCCACGAGGCTTTCCCAGGAGGCTTTCCCACAGGGCTGTCCCACGTGCCACCGTGGTGTGAGTCGATCCTCGGCTTGAAAGGCAAGGCAGTGCAGGGAAAACAGGTTTCCCTGGAATGGACTGAGACATCTGGGGACTCTGGGAATGGGGCCTGATCCTGGAGTTCTTCTCGCCTTTCCTGTGGAGAGCGCCTCCTCTTGAGATGCGACGGGAACGCTAGGAATTCTTTCTCGACCACGCAGGGAAAGGATCCCTCCTCTCGAGCTAGCAGGCGGAAACGGGGCCACTCTGGATATGGACGCGACTCTCCGATTCCTCTAGAGTGGAGACGGGTATGTCGGGGAACTTCTTGATTTGCAGCAAGGGTGTGAAGGACCCTTTGGAAGTTCCAGAGTTTAAGTGTGTTTACCCCCTAGTTGCCTCAGCGGAAATGGGCCTCATCTCGCCTGGAGGGGAGAACCTCCTGGAATTTCTCGAGATAGGGCAGTTGCTCTCGACTTCCGACGGGGACCTCAAGGACCCGCTCTGGGGGCCTCAGAAAAGGCCAGTCCCCATGCGAGTTGCTCGGGGCCTCTCGGGATTCCTCTCCCGTCGATGCCGGGGCCTAAGACCTTGTGTGGAGTCGGTTCTGGAATCTGAGGTTTCCTGTGCAGTTCTGACATGGATTTTGGGGTACTTCTGGAGTCTCCCCAGGGGAGTCAGTCCTCGTCTCGAGTGGGGGCATGCACCTGCGCTTTCCTCCCTAGCTGTAGCAGGAGTGTCATGCTCCAGTCGCATGGATCAAGGTATCAGTGGCTTTCCCTCGAGGCTTTCCCACGATGCTTTCCAACAAGGCTTTCCCACGAGGATTTCCCACAGGGCTGTCCCACGTTCCACCGTGGTGTTAGTCGATCCTCGGCTTGAAAGTCGAGGCAGTGCAGGGAAAACAGGTCTCCCTGGAATGGACTGAGACATCTGGGGGACTCTGGGATTGGTGGCACGACCATGGAGTTCCTCTCGCCTTTCCTCTGGAGAGCGCCACCTCTTGAGATGGTCGGGAACGCCGGGAAATCTTTCTCGACCACGCAAGGAAAGGATCCCTCCTCTCGAGCTAGGAGGCGGAAACGGGGCTCCTCTGGATGTGAGCGGGACTCTCCTGCTTCCTCTCAAGTGGAGACTGGTATGTCGGGGAACTTCTTGAGTTGCAGCAAGGGTGTGAATGACCCTTTGGAAGTTCCAGAGGATAGGTGTGATTAGCCTCGAGACGCTCTGCGGAAATGGGCCTCATCTCGCCTGGAGGGGAAAACCTCCTGGATTTTCTCGAGTTGCGGCAGGTGCACTCGACTTACGACGGGGACCTCAGGGACCCGCTCTGGTGGCCTCAGGAAAGGCCAGTCCGCATGCGAGTTGCTCGGGGCCTCTCGGGATTCTCTCCGTCGATGCCGGGGCCTAAGACCTTGTGTGGAGTCGGTGCCGGAACCTGAGGATTCTTCTCCCGTGCTGACATGAATCTTGGGCTACTTCTGGAGTCTCCACAGGGGAGTCTTTCGTCGTCTCGAGTGGGGCATGCATGTGCGCTTTCCTCCCGAGCTGAAGCAGCAGATTCACGCTTCCCTTCCCGTGGATCAAGGGATCTGTGGCTATCCCGAGGCTTCCCACGAGGCTTCCCATTCACACGTGCCACGTGTGTCGTCGTTCCTCGGCATGAAAGTCGAAGCAGTGCAGGGAAAACAGGTTTCCCTGGAATGGACTGAGACATCTGGGGGTCTCTGGAATGGTGGCACGACCTGGAGTTCCTCTCGCCTTTCCTGTGGAGAGTGCCCTCCTCTTGAGTTGCGACGGGAACACCGAGAATTTTTTACCGAACACACAAGGAAAGGGTCCCTTCTCTCGAGCTAGTAGGCGTAAATGGGGCTCCTCTGGATGAGGGCGGACACTCGTAACTTCCTCTCGAGTGGAGACGGGTATGTCGGGGAACTTCTTGAGGGTGCAGCAAGGTGTGAAGGACCTTTTGGATGTTCCAGATGTTAGGTGTGATTAACATCGAGACGCCTCAGCGGAAATGGGCCTCATCTCGGCTGGCGGGGAGAATCTCCTGGATTTTCTCGAGTTGCGGCAGGTGCTGTCGACTTACGACGGGGACCTCAGGGACCTGCTCTGGTGGCCTTAGGAAAGGACAGTCCCAAGCGAGTTGCATGGGGGCCTTTCGGGATTCTCTCTCCCGTCGATGCCGGGGCTAAGACCTTGTGTGGAGTCCGTGCCGGAACCTGAGGATTCCTCTCCAGTGCTGACATGGAAATTGGGTACTTCTGGAGTTTCCCCAGGGGAGTCATTCCTCGTCTCGAGTGGGGGCTTGCACGTGCCTTTCCTCCCGATCTTTACCAGCAGTGTCAGGCTTCCCGTCGAGTGAATTCAGTGATCTGTGGCTTTCCCTCGAGGCTTTCCCATGAGGGTTTCCCACGAGGCTTTCCCACAGGGCTGTCCCACGTGCCACGGTGTTG
>NW_017206670.1:0-4771 GCF_001704415.2 Capra hircus | reverse complement strand
CCTGAGGTACCCGTCGTAAGTCGAGAGCACCGGCTGCAACTCGAGGAAATCCAGGAGGTTCTCCCCTGCAGGCGAGATGAGGCCCATTTCCGCTGAGGTCTCTCTAGACTAATCACACCAAACCTCTGGAACTTCCAAAGGGTCTTTCACAACCTTTGCTGCAACTCAACAAGTTCCCCAAGATGCCCATCTCCACTCTAGTGGAAGCACTAGAGTCCCGCCCACATCCAGAGGAGCCCCGTTTCCGCCTCCTAGCTCGAGAGGAGGATCCTTTCCCTGCGTGTTCGGCAAAGAATTCCCGGCGTTCCCGTCGCATCTCAAGAGAAGGCGCTCTCCACAGGAAAGGCGAGAGGAACTCCAGGGTCGTGCCACCATTCCAGTGTTCACAGATGTCTCAGTCCTTTCCAGGGAAACCTGTTTTCCCTGCACTGCCTCAACTTTCAAGCCGAGGATTGAAATAGACACACACCACGGTGGCACGTGGAACAGCCCTTTGGGAAAGCCTCGAGGGAAAGGCAAAGATCCCTTGACCCATGCGAGAGAAGCGTGACACTGCTGCTGCAGCTCGGAGGAAAGCGCACGTGCATGCCCCCACTCGAGACGAGGACTGACTCCCCTGGGGAGACTCCAGAAGTACCCGAAGATCAATGTCAGCACTGGAGAGGAATCCTCAGGTTCCGGCACTGACTCCACACAAGGTCTTAGGCCCCAGCATCGACAGGGAGAGGAATCACGAGAGGCCCCGCGTGCAACTCGCATGGGGACTGGCCTTTCCTGAGGCCAGCAGAGCGGGTGCCTGAGGTCCCCGTCTGAAGTCGAGAGCTCCTGTCCCAACTCGAAAAAATCCAGAAGGTTCTCCCCTCCAGGCGAGATGAGGCCCATTTCCGCTGAGGCTATTCACACCTAACCTCTGGAACTTACAAAGGTCCTTCACACCATTGCTGCAACTCAAGAAGTTCCCCGACATACCCGTCTCCACTCGAGAGGAAGCACGAGAGTCCCGCCCACATCCAGAGGAGCCCCGTTTCCGTCTCCTAGCTCGAGAGGAGGGATCCTTTCACTGCGTGCTCGGTAAAGAATACCCGGCGTTCCCGACGCATTTCAAGAGGAGGCCCTCTCCACAGGAAAGGCGAGAGGAACTCCAGGGTCGTGCCACCATTCCCAGAGTCCCACAGATATCTCCGTCCATTCCAGGGAAACCTGTTTTCCCTGCACTGCCTGGAATTTCAAGCCAAGGATCGACTCACACCACGGTGGCACGTGGGACAGCCCTGTGGGAAAGCCTCATGGGAAAGCCTCGAGGGAAAGCCCCTGTTCCCTAGATCCACGTGAAGTGAAGTGCGACACTGCTGCCACAGCTCGGGAGGAAAGCGCACGTGCATGCCCCCACTCCAGACGAGGACTGACTCCCCTGGGAGACTCCAGAAGTACCCCAAGATCCATGTCAGCACTGGAGAGGAATCCTCAGTTTCCGGCACCGACTCCACACAAGATCGTAGGCCCCAGCATCGACGGGAGAGGAATCCCGAGAGGCCCCGAGCAACTCGCATGGGGACTGGCCTTCCCTGAGGCCACCTGAGCGGGTCCCTGAGGTCCCTGTCGTAAGTCGAGAGCACCTGCCGCAACTCGAGAAAATCCACGAGGTTCTCCCCTCCAGGCGAGATGAGGCCCATTTCCGCTGTGGCGTCTCGAGGCTAATCACATCTAACATCTGGAACTTCCAAAGGGTCTTTCACACCCTTGTAGCAACTCAAGAAGTTCCCCGACATACCCGTCTCCACTTGAGAGGAAGCACGAGACTCCCGGCCACATCCAGAGGAGCCCCGTTTCCGTCTCCTAGCTCGAG
This sequence comes from Capra hircus, assembly GCF_001704415.2. Taxonomy (NCBI): domain Eukaryota; kingdom Metazoa; phylum Chordata; class Mammalia; order Artiodactyla; family Bovidae; genus Capra; species Capra hircus. Next base: position 2,925 of record NW_017206670.1, on the reverse strand, counting down.
AGGAGGGATCCTTTCACTGCATGCTCGGAAAAGAATTCCCGGCGTTTCCGTCGCATCAAGAGGAGGCGCTATCCACAGGAAAGGCGAGAGGAACTCCAGGGTCGTGCCACCATTCCCAGAGTCCCCCAGATGTCTCAGTCCATTCCAGGGAAACCTGTTTTCCCTGCACTGCCTCGACTTTCAATCCGAGGATCGACTCACACCACGGTGGCACGTGGGAGAGCCCTGTGGGAAAGATTCATGGGAAAGCCTCGTGGGAAAGCCTCGAGGGAAAGCCACAGATCCCTTGATCCACGCGAAATGAAGCGTGACACTGCTGCTACAGCTCGGGAGGAAAGCGCACGTGCATTCCCCCACTCGAGGTGAGGACGGACTCCCCGCGGGAGACTCCAGAAGTACCCCAATATTCATGTCAGCACTGGAGACGAATCCTCAGGTTCCGGAACCGACTCCACAGAAGGTCTTAGGCCTCGGCATCGACGGGAGAGGAATCCTGAGAGGCCCCCGAGCAACACGCATGGCGATTGGCCTTTCCTGAGGCCGCCAGAGCGGGTCCCTGAGGTCCCCGTCGTAAATCGAGAGCACCTGCCGCAACTCGAGAACATCCAGGAGGTTCTCCCCTCCAGACGAGATGAGGCCCATTTCCCCTGAGGCGTCTCGAGGCTTATCACACCTAACCTCTGGAACTTCCAAAGGGTCCTTCACACCCTTGCTGCCACTCAAGAAGGTCCCGACACACCCGTCTCCACTCGAGAGAAGCACGAGAGTACCGCCCACATCCAGAGGAGCCCCGTTTACGCCTCCTAGCTCGAGAGGAGGGATCCTTTCCCTCAGTGATCGGGAAAGAGTTCCCCAGTGTTCCTGCCGCATCTAAAGAGGAGGCGATCTCCACAGGAAAGGCGAGAGGAACACCAGGGTCGTGCCACCATTCCCAGAGTCCCCCAGATGTCTCAGGCCATTCCAGGGAAACCTGTTTTCCCTGCACTGCCTCGCCTTTTCAAGCCGAGGATCGACCCACACCACGGTGGCACGTGGGACAACCCTGTTGGAAAGCCTCGTGGGAAAGCCTCAAGGGAAAGCCACAGTTGCTTTGATCAACGCGAAGGGAAGCGTGACACTGCTGCTACAGCTCGGGAGGAAAGCACACGTGCATGCCCCCACTCGAGACGACGAAAGACTCCCCTGGGGAGACTCCAGAAGTAGCCCAAGATCCATGTCAGCACTGGAGAGGAATCCTCAGGTTGGTGCACCAACTCCACTCCAAGGTCTTAGGCCCCGGCATCGACGGTAGAGGAATCCCGAGAGGCCCCCGAGCAACTAGCATGGGGACTGGCCTTTACTAAGGCCACCAGAGCGGGTCCCTGAGGTCCCCGTCGTAAGTCGAGAGCACGTGCAGCAACTCGAGAAAATCCAGGAGGTTCTTCCCCCTCCAGGCGAGATGAGGCCGATTTCCGCTGAGCGGTCTCGAGGCTAATCACAACCTAACGTCTGGAACTTCCAAACGGTCCTTCACACCCTTGCTGCAACTCAAGAAGTTCCCCGACATACCCGTCTCCACTGAAGAGGAAGCACGAGAGTCCCGCCCACATCCAGAAGAGCCCTGTTTCCGCCTCCTAGCTCGAGAGGAGGGATCCTTTCCCTGCGTGTTCGGGAAAGAAATCCCGGCGTTCCCGTTCGCATCTCAAGAGGAGGCGCTCTCCACAGGAAAGGCGAGAGGATCTCCCAGGGTCGTGCCACCATTCCCAGAGTCCCCCAGATGTCTCAGTCCATTCCAGGGAAACCTGTTTTCCCTGCACTGCCTCGACATTCAAGCCGAGGATCGACTCACATCACAGTGGCACGTGGGACAACCATGTGGCAAAGCCTCGTGTGAAAGCCTCCAGGGAAAGCCACAGATCCCTTGATCTACGCGAAGGGAAGCGTGACACTGCTGCTACAGTTCGGAAAGAAATTGCACGTGCATGCCCCCACTCGAGACGAGGACTGACTCCCCTGGGGAGACTCCAGAAGTACCCCAAGATCCATGTCAGCACTGGAGAGGAATCCTCAGGTTCCGGCACCGACTCCTCACAAGACCTTAGGCCCCGGCATCAACGGAGAGTAATCCCGAGAGGCCCCCGAGCAACTCTCATGGGGACTGGCCTTTCCTGAGGCCACCAGAGCGGGTCCCTGAGGTCTCCGTCGTAAGTCGAGAGCACCTGCCGCAACTCGAGAAAATCCAGGAGGTTCTCCTCTCCAGGCTAGATGAGGCCCATTTCCGCAGAGGCGTCTCGAGGCTAATCACACGTAACCTCTGGAACTTCCAAGGATCTTTCACACCCTTGCTGCAACTCAAGAAGTTCCCCGACATACCCGTCTCCACTCGAGAGAAGCACGGGAGTCCCGCCCACTTCCAGAGGAGCCCCGTTTCCGCTTCCTAGCTCGAGAGGAGGGATCCTTTCCCTGCGTGGTCGTGAAAGATTTCCCGGCGTTTCCCGTCGCATCTCAAGAGGAGGCGCTCTCCACAGGAAAGGCGAGAGGAACTCCAGGGTCGTGCCACATTCCCAGAGTCCCCCAGATGTCTCAGTCCATTCCAGGGAAACCTGTTTTCCCTGCATTGCCTCGAATTCAAGCCGAGGATCGACTCACACCACAGTGGCAAGTGGGACAGCCCTTGGGAAAGCCTCGTGGAAACGTCGTGGAAAGCCTCGAGGGAAAGACTGATCCCTTGATCCACGCGAAAGGAAGCGTGACACTGCTGCTACAGCTGGGGAGGAAAGCGCACGTGCATGCCTCCACTCGAGACGGGGACTGACTCCCCTGGGAGACTCCAGAAGTACCCCAAGATCCATGTCGGCACTGGTGAGAAATCCTCAGGTTCCGGCACTGACTCCACACAGGTCTTAGGCCCAGCATTGACGGGAGAGGAATCCCGAGAGGCCCCCG
>NW_017206669.1:0-4772 GCF_001704415.2 Capra hircus | reverse complement strand
GAGAGGAGGGATCCTTTCCCTGCGTGTTGGGAAAGAATTCCCGGCGTTCCCGTCGCATCTCAAGAAGAGCGCTCTCCACAGGAAAGGCGAGAGGAACTCCAGGGTCGTGCCACCATTCCCAGAGTCCCCCAGATGTCTCAGTCCATTCCAGGGAAACCTGTTTTCCCTGCACTGCCTCGACTTTCAAGCCGAGAGGATCGACTCACACCACGGTGGCACGTGGGACAGCCCTGTGGAAAGCCTCGTGGGAAAGCCTGGGGAAAGCCTCAAGGGAAAGCCACAGATCCCTTGATCCACGCGAAGGGAAGCGTGACACTGCTGCTACAGCTCGGGAGGAAAGCGCACGTGCATGCCCCCACTCGAGACGAGGACTGACTCCCCTGGGGAGACTCCAGAAGTACCCCAAGATCCATGTCAGCACTGGAGAGGAATCCTCAGGTTCCGGCACCGACTCCACACAAGGTCTTAGGCCCGGAATCGACGGGAGAGGAATCCCGAGAGGCCCCCGAGCACTCGCATGGGGACTGGCCTTTCCTGAGGCCACCAGACCGGTCCCTGAGGTCCCCATCGTAAGTCGAGAGCACCTGCCGCAACTCGAGAAATCCAGGAGGTTCTCCCCTCCAGGCGAGATGAGGCCCATTTCCGCTGAGGCAACAAGGGGTAATCACACTTAAACTCTGGAACTTCCAAAGGGTCCTTCACACCCTTGCTGCAACTCAAGAAGTTCCCTGACATACCCGTCTCTACTCAAGAGGATCCCAAGGGTCCCGCCATATCCAGAGTGGCCCCGTTTCCGCCTGCTAGCTCGAGAGGAGGATCCTTTCCCTGCGTGGTCGGGAAAGAATTCCCGGCGTTCCCGTCGCATCTCAAGAGGAGGCGCTCTCTACAGGAATGGGCGAGAGGAACTCCAGGGTCGTGCCACCATTCCCAGAGTCTCCCAGATGTCTCAGTCCATTCCAGGGAAACCTGTTTTCCCTGCACTGTCTCGACTTTCTAGCGAGAATGGACTCACACCACGGTGGCACGGTGGGACATCCCTGTGGGAAAACCTCGTGGGAAAGCCTCGTGGGAAAGCCTCGAGGGAAAGCCACAGATCCCTTGATCCAGGCGAAGGGATGCCTGACACTGCTGCTACAGCTCGGGAGGAAAGCTCACGTGCATGCCCCCCACTCGAGACGAGGACTGACTCCCCTGGGGAGACTCCAGAAGTACCCCAAGAAGCATGTCAGCACTGAAGAGGAATCCTCAGATTCCGGCACCGAAGCCACACAAGGTCTTAGGCCCCGGCATCGACGGAGAGGAAACCCGAGAGGCACCCGAGCAACTCGCATGGGACTGGCCTTTTCTGAGGCCACCAGAGCGGGTCCCTGAGGTCCCCGTCGTAAGTCGAGAGCACCTGTCGCAACTCGAGAAAATCCAGGAGGTTCTCCCCTCCAGGCGAGATGAGGCCCATTTCCGCTGAGACGTCTCGAGGCTAATCAAACCTAACCTATGGAACTTCCAAAGGGTCCTTCACACCCTTGCTGCAACTCAAGAAGTTCCCCGACATACCCGTCTCCACTCGAGAGGAAGCAGGAAAGTCCCGCCACATCCAGAGGAGCCACGTTTCCTCCTCATTGCTCGAGAGGTTTGATCCTTTCCCTGCGTGGTCGGAAAGAATTCGCGGCATTCCCGTCCCACATCAAGAGGAGGCGCTCTCCAGAGGAAAAACGAGAGGAACTCCAGAGTCGTGCCCCCATTCCAGAGTCCCCCAGATGTCTCAGTCCATTCCAGGGAAACCTGTATTCCCTGCACTGCCTCGACTTTCAAGCCGAGGATCGACTCACACCACAGTGGCACGTGGGACAGCCCTGTGGAAAGCCTCGTGGGAAAGCCTCTTGCGAAAGCCTCGAGGGAAAGCCACAGATCAGTTGATACACGCGAAGGAAGCGTGACACTGCTGCTACAGCTCGGGAGGAAAGCGCACGTGTATGCCCCCACTCGAGTAGAGGACTGACTGCCCTGGGGAGACTCCAGAAGTACCCCAAGATCCATGTCAGCACTGGAGAGGAATCCTCAGGTTCCGGCACCGACTCCACACAAGATCTTAGGCCCTGGCATCGACGGGAGAGGAATCCCCGAGGCCCCGAGCAACTCGCATGGGGACTGGCCTTTCCTGAGGCCACCAGAACGGGTCCCTGAGGTCCCCGTCGTAAGTTGAGAGCACCTGCCGCAACTCTAGAAAATCCAGGAGGTTCTCTCCTCCAGGCGAGATGAGGCCCATTTCTGCTGAGGCATCTCGAGGCTAATCACATCTAACATCTGGAACTTCCAAAGGGTCCTTCACACCCTTGCTGCAACTCAAGAAGTTCCCCGACATACCCGTCTCCACTCGATAGGAAGCACGAGAGTTCCGCCCATATCCAGAGGAGCCCCGTTTCCTCCTCCTAGACCGAGAGGAGGGATCCTTTCCCTGCGTGGTCGGGAAAGAATTCCGGCATTACCGTCGTATCTCAAGAAGAGGCGCTCTGCACAGGAAAGGCCAGAGAAACTCCAGGGTCGTGCCACCATTCCCAGAGTCCCCCAGATGTCTCAGTCCATTCCAGGGGGAAACCTTGTTTTCCCCTGCACTGCCTCGACTTTCAAGCCGAGGATCGACTCACAAACGGTGGCACGTGGGACAGCTTCTGTGGGAAAGCCTCGTGGAAAGCATCGAGGGAAAGACACAGATCCCTTGATCCAGCGCGAAGAGAAGCATGACACTGCTGCTACAGATCGGGGAGGAAATCGCACGTGCATGGCCCCACTCGAGATGAGGACTGACTCCCCTGGGGAGACTCCAGAAGTACCCCAAGATCCATGTCAGCACTGGGAGAGAGAATGCTCAGGTTCCGGCACGGACTCCACACAAGGTCTAGACCCCGGAATCTACGGAGAGGAATCCCGAGAGGCCCCAGAGCAATTCCCATGGGGACTGGCCTTTCCTGAGGCACCAGGGGGTCCCTGAGGTCCCCATCGTAAGTCGAGAGCACCTGCCGCAACTCGAGAAAATCCAGGAGGTTCCCCAATCCAGGCGAGATGAGGCCCATTTCCGCTGAGGCAACAAGGGGGGTAATCACACTTAAACTCTGGAACTTCCAAAGGGTCCTTCACACCCTTGCTGCAACTCAAGAAGTTCCCTGACATACCCGTCTCTACTCAAGAGGATCCCAAGGGTCCCGCCCATATCCAGAGTGGCCCCGTTTCCGCCTGCTAGCTCGAGAGGAGGGATCCTTTCCCTGCGTGGTCGGGAAAGAATTCCCGGCGTTCCCGTCGCATCTCAAGAGGAGGCGCTCTCTACAGGAATGGCGAGAGGAACTCCAGGGTCGTGCCACCATTCCCAGAGTCTCCCAGATGTCTCAGTCCATTCCAGGGAAACCTGTTTTCCCTGCACTGTCTCGACTTTCTAGCCGAGAATGGACTCACACCACGGTGGCACGTGGGACATCCCTGTGGGGAAAACCTCGTGGGAAAGCCTCGTGGGAAAGCCTCGAGGGAAAGCCACAGATCCCTTGATCCAGGCGAAGGGATGCCTGACACTGCTGCTACAGCTCGGGAGGAAAGCTCACGTGCATGCCCCCACTCGAGACGAGGACTGACTCCCCTGGGGAGACTCCAGAAGTACCCCAAGAAGCATGTCAGCACTGAAGAGGAATCCTCAGATTCCGGCACCGAAGCCACACAAGGTCTTTAGGCCCCGGCATCGACGGGAGAGGAAACCCGAGAGGCACCCGAGCAACTCGCATGGGACTGGCCTTTTCTGAGGCCACCAGAGCGGGTCCCTGAGGTCCCCGTCGTAAGTCGAGAGCACCTGTCGCAACTCGAGAAAATCCAGGAGGTTCTCCCCTCCAGGCGAGATGAGGCCCATTTCCGCTGAGACGTCTCGAGGCTAATCAAACCTAACCTATGGAACTTCCAAAGGGTCCTTCACACCCTTGCTGCAACTCAAGAAGTTCCCCGACATACCCGTCTCCACTCGAGAGGAAGCAGGAAAGTCCCGCCCACATCCAGAGGAGCCACGTTTCCTCCTCATTGCTCGAGAGGTTTGATCCTTTCCCTGCGTGGTCGGGAAAGAATTCCGGCATTCCCGTCCCACATCAAGAGAGGCGCTCTCCAGAGGAAAAACGAGAGGAACTCCAGAGTCGTGCCCCCATTCCCAGAGTCCCCCAGATGTCTCAGTCCATTCCAGGGAAACCTGTATTCCCTGCACTGCCTCGACTTTCAAGCCGAGGATCGACTCACACCACAGTGGCACGTGGGACAGCCCTGTGGGGAAAGCCTCGTGGGAAAGCCTCGTTGCGAAAGCCTCGAGGGAAAGCCACAGATCAGTTGATACACGCGAAGGAAGCGTGACACTGCTGCTACAGCTCGGAGGAAAGCGCACGTGTATGCCCCCACTCGAGTAGAGGACTGACTGCCCTGGGAGACTCCAGAAGTACCCCAAGATCCATGTCAGCACTGGAGAGGAATCCTCAGGTTCCGGCACCGACTCCACACAAGATCTTAGGCCCTGGCATCGACGGGAGAGGAATCCCGAGAGGCCCCGAGCAACTCGCATGGGGACTGGCCTTTCCTGAGGCCACCAGAACGGGTCCCTGAGGTCCCCGTCGAAAGTTGAGAGCACCTGCCGCAACTCTAGAAAATCCAGGGAGGTTCTCTCCTCCAGGCGAGATGAGGCCCATTTCTGCTGAGGCATCTCGAGGCTAATCACATCTAACATCTGGAACTTCCAAAGGGTCCTTCACACCCTTGCT
>NW_017206668.1:0-4773 GCF_001704415.2 Capra hircus | reverse complement strand
CACATCCAGAGGAGCCCCGTTTCCGCCTCCTAGCTGAGAGGAGGGATCCTTTCCCTGCGTGGTCGGGAAAGAATTCCCGGCCTTCCCGTCGCATTCAAGAGGAGGCGCTCTCCCACAGGAAAGGCGAGAGGAACTCCAGGGTCATGCCACCATTCCCAGAGTCCCCCAGATGTCTCTGTCGATTCCAGGAAAACCTGTTTTCCCTGCACTGCGTCGACTTTCAAAGCCGAGGATCGACTCACACCACGGTGACGTGGGACAGCCCTGTGGGAAAGCCTCGTGGAAAGCCTCGTGGGAAAGCCTCGAGGGAAAGCCACAGATCCTTGATCCACACGCGAAGGGAAGCATGACACTGCTGCTACAGCTCGGAAGGAAAGCGCACGTGCATGCCCCCATCGAGAGGAGGACTGACTCTACTGGGGAGACTCCAGAAGTCCCCCCAGATCCACGTCAGCACTGGAGAGGAATACTCAGGTTCCGGCACGGCTCCACACAAGATCTTAGGCCCCGCATCGACGGGAGAGGAATCCCGAGAGGCCCCCGAACAACTCGCATGGGACTGGCCTTTCCGAGCCCACCAGAGTGGGTCCCTGAGGTCCCCGTCGTAAGTCGAGAGCACCTGCCGCAACTCGAGAAATCCAGGAGGTTCTCCCCTCCAGCGAGATGAGGCCCATTTCCGCTGAGGCATCTCGAGGCTAATCACACTAACCTCTGGAGCTCCCAAAGCGACTTCACACCCCTTGCTGCAACTCAAGAAGATCCCGACATACCGTCTACACTCGAGAGGAAGCACGAGAGTCCCGCCCACATCCAGAGGAGCCCCGTTTCCGCCTCCTAGCTCGAGAGGAGGGATCCTTTCCCTGCGTGGTCGGGAAAAATTCCTGGCGTTCCCGTCGCAATCTCAAGAGGAGGCGCCTCTCCACAGGAAAGGCGAGAGGAACTCCAGGGTCGTTCCACATTCCCAGAGTCCCCAGATGTCTCAGTCCATTCCAGGGAAACCTGTTTCCCTGCACTGCTCGACTTTCAAGCGAGATCGACTCACACCACGGTGGCACGTGGGACAGCCCTGTGGGAAAGCAAAGCCTCAAAGCGACACAGATCCCTTGATCCCGCGAAGGAAGCGTGACACTGCTGCTACAGCTCGAGGGGAAAGCGCATGTGCATGCCCCACTCGAGTCGAGGACTGACTCCACTGGGGAGACTACAGAAGAACCCCCAAGATCCATGTCAGCACTGGAGAGGAATGCTCAGGTTCCGGCACCGACACCACACAAGATCTTATGCCCCGGCATAGACGGGAGAGGAATCCCGAGAGGCCCCGAGCAACTCGCATGGGGACTGGCCTTTCCTGAGGCCCCAGAGCGGGTCCCTGAGGTCCCCGTAGTAAGTTGAGAGCACCTGCTGCAACTCGAGAAAATCCAGGAGGTTCTCCTCCAGGCGAGATGAGGCCATTTCCGCTGAGGCGTCTCGAGGCTAATCACACCTAACCTCTGGAACTTTCCAAAGGGTTCTTCACACCCTTGCTGCAACTCAAGAAGTTCCCCGACATACCCGTCTCCACTTGAGAGGAAGCACGAGAGTCCCGGCCACATCCAGAGGAGCCCCGTTTCCGACTCCTAGCCTGAGATGAGGGATCCTTTCCTGCTTGGTCGGGAAAGAATTCCCGGCGTTCCCGTCGCATCTCAAGAGGAGGCGCTCTCCACAGGAAAGGCGAGAGGAACTCCAGGGTCGTGACACCATTCCCAGAGACAACCAGGTGTCTCAGTCCATTCCAGGGAAACCTGTTTTCCCTGCACTGCGTCGACTTTCAAGCCGAGGATCGACTCACACCACGGTGGCACGTGGGCAGCCCTGTGGGAAAGCCTCGTGGGAAAGCCTCGTGGGAAAGCCTCGAGGGAAAGCACAGATCCCTTGATCCACGCGATGGGAAGCGTGACACTGCTGCTACAGCTCGGGAGGAAAGCGCACGTGCATGCCCCCACTCGAGACGAGGACTGAGTCTCCTGGGGAGACTACAGAAGTACCCAAGATCCATGTCAGCACTGGAGAGGAATCCTCAGGTTCTGGCACCGACTCCACACGAGGTCTTAGGCCGCAGCATCGACGGAGAGGAATCCCAAGAGTCCCCCCGAGCAACTCCCATGGGGAATGGCCTTTCCTGAGGCCACCAGAATGGGTCCCTGAGGTCCCCGTCGAAGTCGAGAGCACCTGCCGCAACTCGAGAACATCCAGGAGGTTCTCCCCTCCAGGCGAGATGAGTGCCATTTCCGCTGAGGCATCTCGAGGCTAATCACACCTAACCTCTGGAGCTTCCAAAAGGTCCTTCGCACCCTTGATGCAACTCAGGAAGTTTCCCGACATACCCGTCTCACTCGAGAGGAAGCAGGAGAGTTCTGCCCACATCCAGAGGAGCCCCGTTTCCGCCTCCTAGCTCGAGAGGAGGGATCCTTTCCCTGCGTGTTCGGGAAAGAATTCCCGGCGTTCCCGCATCACAAGAGGAGACGCTCTCCACAGGGAAGGCGAGAGAGAACTCCAGGGTCGTGACACCATTCCCAGAGTCCCCCAGATGTCTCAGTCCATTCCAGGGAAAACCTGTTTTCCCTGCACTGCCTCGACTTTAAAGCCGAGGATCGACTCACACCACGGTGGCATCGTGGGACAGCCCTGTGAGAAAGCCTCGTGGGAAAGCCTCGTGGGAAAGCCTCAAGGGAAAGCCACAGATCTCTTGATCCACGCGAAGGGAAGCGTGACACTTGTGCTACAGCTCGGGAGGAAAGCGCACGTGCATGCCCCGCTCGAGACGAGGACTGACTCCCCTGGGGAGACTCCAGAAGTACCCCAGGATCCATGTCTGCACTGGAGAGGAATGCTCAGGTTCCGGCACGGACTCCATACAAGATCTTAGGCCCTGGCATCGACGAGAGAGGAATCCCGAGAGGCCCCCAATCAACTCGCATGTGGACTCGCCTTTCCTGAGGCCACCAGAGCGGGTCCCTGAGGTCCCCGTCGTAAGTCGAGAGCGCCTGCCATAACTCGAGAAATTCAGGAAGTACTCCCCTCCAGGCGAGATGAGGCCCATTTCCCAGAGGCGTCTCGAGGCTAATCACACCTAACCTATGGAACTTCCAAAGGGTCCTTCACACCCTTGCTGGCAACTCAAGAAGTTCCCTGACATACCCGTCTCCACTCGAGAGGAAGCACGAGATTCCCGCCCACATCTAGAGGAGCCCCGTTTCCGCCTCCTAGCTCGAGAGGAGGGATCCTTTCCCTGTGTTCTCGGGAAAGAATTCCCCGGCGTTCCCGTCGCATCTCAAGAGGAGGCCCTCTCCACAGGAAAGGCGAGCGGAACTCCAGGGTGTGCCACCAATCTGATAGTCCCCAGAGGTCTCAGTCCATTCCAGGGAAACCTGTATTCCCTGCACTGCCTCGAGTTTCAAGCCGAGGATCGACTCACACCACGTTGGCACGTGGGACCCTGTGGAAAAGCCTTGTGGGAAAGCCTTGTGGAAAAGACTCGAGGAAAAGCCACTGATTCCTTGATCCACTCGACGGGAAACATGACACTGCTGCCCCATCTCGGAGGAAAGCGCACTTGCATGCCCCAAACGAGACGAGGGACTGACTCCCTAGGGAGACTCCAAAAGTACCCAAAATCCATGTCAGCACTGGAGAGGAATGCTCAGGTTCCGGGCACCGACTCTACACAAGGTCTTAGGCCCCGGCATCGACGGGAGAGGAGGCCCTAGAGGCCCCGAATTACTCGGCATGGGGACTGGCCTTTCCTGAGGCCACCAGAGCGGGTCCCTGATGTCCCGTCGTAAGTCGAGAGCACCTGTCGCAACTCGAGAAAATCCAGGAGGTTCGCCCCTCCAGGCGAGATGAGGCCATTTCCGCTGAGGCGCCCGAGGCTAATCACACCTAACCTCTGGAACTTCCAAGGGTCCTTCACACCCTTGCTGTAACTCAACAGTTCCCGATATACCCGTCTCCACTCACTCGAGAGGAAGTATGAGAGTCCCGCCCACATCCAGAGGAGCCCGTTTCCGCCTCCTAGCTCGAGAGGAGGGATCCTTTCCCTGCGTGGTCGGGAAAGAATTCCCGGAGTTCCGCGTCGCATCTCAAGAGGAGGCGCTCTCCACAGGATAGGCGAGAGGAACTCCAGGGTCGTGCCACCATTCCCAGAGTCCCCCAGATGTCTCAGTCCATTCCAGGGATACTGTTTTCCCTGCACTGTCTCGACTTTCACAAGCCGAGGGTCGTTCACAGCACGGTGGCACGTGGGACAGCCTTGGTGGGAAAGCCTCATGGAGAAAGCCTCGTGGGAAAGCCTCTAGGGAAAGCAACAGATCTCTTGATCCACGCGAAGGGAAGCGTGACACTGCTGCTACAGCTCGGGAGGAAAGCGCACGTGGCATGCCCCCACTCGAGACGAGGACTGACTCCCCTGGGGAGACTCCAGAAGTAACCCAGGATCCATGTCTGCACTGGAGAGGAATGCTCAGGTTCCGGCACCGACTCCATACAAGATCTTAGGCCTGGCATCGACAGGAGAGGAATCCGCGAGAGGCCCCAAGCAACTCGCATGGGGATGGCCTTTTCCTGAGGTCACCAGAGCGGGTCCCTGAGGTCCTCGTCGTAAGTCGAGAGCACCTGCTGCAACTCGAGAAAATCAGGAGGTTCTCCCCTCCAGGCGAGAAGAGGCCCATTTCCGCTGAGGCGTCTCGAGGCTAATCACACCTAACCTCTGGAGCTTCCAAAAGGTCCTTCGCACCC
>NW_017206667.1:0-4773 GCF_001704415.2 Capra hircus | reverse complement strand
GCTCGGGGCTCTCGGGATTCGTCTCCCGGCGATGCCGGGGCCTAAGACCTTGTGTGGAGTCGGTGCCGGAACCTGAGGATTCCTCTCCTGTGCTGACATGGATCTTGGGTACTGCTGGAGTCTCCCCAGGGGAGTCATCCTCGTCTCCAGTGGGGGGCATGCACGTGCGCTTTCCTCCCGAGTTGTAGCAGCAGTGTCACGCTTCCCTTCGGGTGTATGAAGGGATCTGTGGCTTTCCCTCGAGGCTTTCCCACGAGGCTTTCCCAGGCTTTCCCACAGGGCTGTCCCACGTGCCACCGTGGTGTGAGTCGATCCTCGTCTTGAAAGTCGACGCAGTGCAGGGAAAACAGGTTTCGCTGGAATGGACTGAGACATCTGGGGGACTCTGGGAATGGTGGCACGACCTAGTTCCTCTCTCCTTTCCTGTGGAGAGCGCCTGCTCTTGAGATGCGACGGGAACGCCGGGAATTCTTTCCCGAGCACGCAGGGAAAGGATCGCTCCCTCTCGAGCTAGGAGGCGGAAACGGGGCTCCTCTGGATGTGGCGGGACTCACGTCCTTCTTCTCGAGTGAAGACGGGTATGTCGGGGAACTTCTTGAGTTGCAGCAAGGTGTGAAGGACCTGTTGGAAGTTCCAGAGGTTAGGTGTGATTAGCCTCGAGACGCCTCAGCGTAAATGGGCCTCATCTCGCTGGAGGGGAGAACCTCTTGGATTTTCTGGAGTTGGCGGCAGGTGCTCTCGACTTACGACGGACCTCAGGGACCCGCTCTGGTGGCCTCAGGAAAGGCCAGTCCCCATTCGAGTTGCTCGGGCCTCACGGAATTCCTCTCCATTGATGCTGGGGGCCTAAGACCTTGTGTGGCGTCAGTGCCGGAACCTGAGGATTCCTCTCCAGTGCTGACATGGATCTTGGGTACTTCGGGAGTCTCCCCAGTGGAGTCAGTCCTCGTCTCGAGTGGGGGCATGCACGTGCGCTTTTCTCCCGAGCTGTAGCAGCAGTGTCGCGCTTCCCTTCGCGTGGATAAAGGGATTTTGTCATTCCCTCGAGGCTTTCCCACGAGGCTTTCCCACGAGGCTTTCCCACGAGGCTTTCCCACAGGGCTGTCCACGTGCCACCGTGGTGTGAGTCGATACTCGGCTTGAAAGTCGAGGCAGTGCAGGGAAAACAGGTTTCCCTGGAATGGACGGAGACATTTGGTTGACTCTGGAATGGTGGCACGACACTGGAGTTCCTCTCGCCTTTCCTGTGGAGAGCGCCTCCTCTTGAGATGCGACGTGAACGCCGGGAATTCTTTCCCGACCACGTAGGGAAAGGATCCCACCTCTCGAGTTAGGAGACGGAATCGGGCTCCTCTGGATGTGGCCGGGACTCTCGTGCTTCCTCTCAAGTGGAGACGGGTATGTCGGGAACTTCTTGAGTTGCAACAATGGTGTGAAGGACCATTTGGAAGTTCCAGATGTTAGAAGTGATTAGCCTGGAGACGCCTCAGCGGAAATGGGCCTCATCTCGCCTGGAGGGGAGAACCTAATGGATTTTCTCGAGTTGCGGCAGGTGCTCTCGACTTACGACGGGGACCTCAGGGACCGCTCTGGTGGCCTCAGGAAAGGCCAGTCCCCATGCGAGTTGCTCGGGGCCTCTCGGAATTCCTCTCCCGTCGATGCGGGGCCTAAGACCTTGTGTGAGTCGTGCCGAACCTGAGGATTCCTCTCCAGTGCTGACATGGATCTTGGGTACTTCTGGAGTCTCCCCAGGGGAGTCAGTCCTCGTCTCGAGTGGGGCATGCACGTGCGCTTTCCTCCCGAGCTGTAGCAGCAGTGTCATGCTTCCCTTCGCGTGGATCAAGGGATCTGTGGTTTCCCTCGAGGCTTTCCCACGAGGCTTTCCCTCGAGGCTTTCCCACAGGGCTGTCCTACGTTGAACCGTGGTGTGAGTCGATCCTCGGCTTGAAAGTCGAGGCATGCAGGGAAAACAGGTTTCCCTGGAATGGACTGAGATATCTGGGGACTCTGGCAATGGTGGCACGACCTGGAGTTCCTCTCGCCTTTTCCTCTGGAGAGCGCCTCCTTTTGAGATGCGACGGGAACGCCGCGAATTCTTTCCCCACCACGCAGGGAAAGGATCCCTCCTCTCGAGCAAGGAGGCGGAAACGTGGCTCCCTTGATGTGGGCGGGACTTTCCTGCTTCCTCTCGAGTGGAGATGGGTATGTCGGGGAACTTCTTGAGTTGCAGCAAGGGTGTGAAGGACCCTTTGGAAGTTCCAGAGGTAAGGTGTGATTAGCCTCGAGACGCCTCAGCGGAAATGGGCCTCATCTCGCCTGGAGGGGAGAACCTCCTGGATTTTCTCGAGTTGCGGCAGGTGCTCTCGACTTACGACTGGGACCTCAGGGACCCGCTCTGGTGGCCTCCGGAAAGGCCAGTCCCCATGCGAGTTGCTCGGGGGGCCTCTCGGGATTCCTCTCCGTCGATGCCGGGCCTAAAACCTTGTGTGGAGTCAGTGCCGGAACCTAAGGATTCCTCTCCATTGCTGACATGGATCTTGGGGTACTTCTGGTGTCTCCCCAGGAGAGTCAGTCCTCGTCTCGGGGTGGGGCATGCACGTGCGCTTTCCTCCCGAGCTGAAGCAGGAGTGTCACGCTTCCCTTCGCGTGGAACAAGGGATCTGTGGCATACCTCGAGACTTTCCACGAGGTTTCTCACGAGGCTTTCCCACAGGGCTGTCGCACGTGCCACCATGGTTTGAGTCGATCCTCGCTTGAAAGTCGACGCAGTGCAGGGAAAACAGGTTTCCTGGTATGGACTGAGACATCTGGGGGACTCTGGGAATGGTGGCATGACCCTGGAGTTCCACTCGCCTTTCCTGTGGAGACCGCCTCCTCTTGAGATGCGACGGGAACCGGGAGTTCTTTCCCGAGCACGCAGGGAAAGGATCCCTCCTCTCGAGCTAGGAGGCGAAAACTGGGCTCCTCTGGATGTGGGCGGGACTGTCGTGCTTCCTCTCGAGTGGAGACGGGTATGTCGGGGAACTTCTTGAGTTGCAGCAAGGGTGTAAGGACCCTTTGTAAGTTCCAGAGGTTAGGTGTGATTAGCCTCGAGACGCCTCAGTGGAAATGGGTCTCATCTCGCCTGGAGGGGAGAACCTCCTGGATTTTCTCGAGTTGCAGCAGGTGCTCTCGACTTACGACGGGGACCTCAGGGACCCGCTATGGTGGACTCAGGAAAGGCCAGTCCCATGCGAGTAGCTCGCGGGCCTCTCGGGATTCCTCTCCCGTCGATGCGGGGCCTAAGACTTGTGTGGAGTGGTCCCGGAACCTGAGGATTCCTCTCCAGTGCTGACATGGATCTTGGGTACTTCTGGAGTCTCCCAGTGGAGTCAGCCCTCGTCTCGAGTGGGGAATGCACGTGCGATTTCCTCCCGAGCTGTAGCAGCAGTGTCGCGCTTCCATTTGCGTGGATCAAGGGATCTGTGGCTTTCCCTCGAGGCTTTACCACGAGGCTTTCCCACGAGCTTTCCCACTTTCCCACAGGGCTGTCCCACATGCCACAGTGGTGTGAGTCGATCTTGGGCTTGAAAGTCGAGGAAGTGCAGGGAAAACAGGTTTCCCTGGAATGGACTGAGACATCTGGGGACTCTGGGAATGGTGGCACGACCTCGAGTTCCTCCCGCCTTTCCTGTGGAGAGCTCCTCTCTTGAGATGCCACGGAAACCCGGGAAAATCTTTCCCGAGCACGCAGGGAAAGGATCCCTCCTCTCGAGCTAGGAGGCGGAAACGGGGCTCCTCTGGATGTGGGCGGGACTCTCGTGCTTCCTCTCGAGTGGAGTCGGGTATGTCGGGGAACTTCTTGAGTTGCAGCAAGGGTGTGAAGGACCCTTTGGAAGTTCCAGGTTAGGTGTGATTAGCCTCGAGACGCCTCAGCGGAAATGGGCCTCATCTCGCCTGGAGGGGAGACCTCCTGGATTTTCTCGAGTTGCGGCAGGTGCTCTCGACTTACGATGGGCACCTCAGGACCCGCTCTGGTGGCCTCAGGAAAGACCATTCCCCATGCGAATTGCTCGGGGCCTCTCGGGATTCCTCTCCCGTCGATGCCGGGCCGAAGATCTTGTGTGGAGTCAGTGCCGGAACCTGAGGATTCCTCTCCAGTGCTGACATGTTCTTGGGGTACTTCTGGAGTCTCCCCAGGGAGTCAGTCCTCGTCTCGAGTGGGGGCATGCACGTGTGCTTTTCCTCCCGAGCTGTAGCAGCAGTGTCACGCTTCCCTTCGCGTGGATCAAGGGATCTGTGGCTTTCCCTCGAGGCTTTCCGACGAGCTTTCCCACAGGGCTGCCCCACGTGCCACTGTGGTGTGAGTCGATCCTCGGCTTGAAAGTCGAGGCAGTGCAGGGAAACCAGTTTCCCTGGAATGGACTGAGACATCTGGGGGACTCTGGGAATGGGGCCTGATACTGGAGTTCCTCTCGCCTTTCCTGTGGAGAGCGCCTCTCTTGAGATGAGACGGGAACGCTAGGAATTCTTTCCCTACCACGCAGGGAAAGGATGCCTCCTCTCGATCTAGCAGATGGAAACGGGGCCACTCTCTGGATATGGGCGGGACTCTCGGGTTCCTCTTGAGTGGAGACGGGTATGTCAGGGAACTTCTTGAGTTGCAGCAAGGGTGTGAAGGACCCTTTGGAAGTTCCAGAGTTTAAGTTGTGATTACCCTCTTGTTGCCTCAGCGGAAATGGCCTCATGTCGCCTGAAGGGGGAACCTCCTGGATTTTCTCGAGTTTGGGCAGG